>NW_015505328.1:3763767-3777189 GCF_001515645.1 Sinocyclocheilus grahami
TATATATATATATATATACTGTATATATATATATATGCATACAGTAATGTTTCTTTGTCCAAACTTTCTAAAAGTTCTAATATTTCTGATTATTTCAGATTTAAATTAGAATCCCAATCCCCACTGCATAATGTGCATCAATATCCTATTAACCATAAATATAGTTCATGAACAAAAATGGGAACTCCACTGTACTCTTTGTCGCAAAGTGAACATTTCTGTGAGTTTTTGCCCATCCATGGCAGTGCCAAGTGAGGGCATGATATTGTTGTGACATAAAACAAATGGCAGCATTATGCTTATGTCCAGCATTGAGAGAGGATGCCAAGAGTTGATGGAATCATTGGCGGCCCATCACTGAGGCATTAGCATCGCCTTGTTTACCCACCAGAAGGAACAATTAGGACAGGCCTCCGGCACACTGAGATCAGATATACCAAGGACAAAGTGCTTAGAGAAGTGCTGGTTTGTTGTTGTCGGTGGATTACTGAATTTATGTTACAACTATTCAAAGCCTATCCAAAAAAAGTTGATTAAATTTGTTTATTGTACTGAATTAGCACATCAGTACACAATAATAACATCATCAAAAATATTTAAATTCCAGAAAAGCTTTTGTTTCATTCAAAATTAAGCTTGATTGAGATTCCAATAAGTAATTAATCAAATATATTTCCAAAAAGCCTGTAATCTCTCATTAACGCCGTTAAGCATTCACAATGGCTATTCTTCATGACTCCAATGACCCGAACACTGAGATGCAGGAGGGAGGTGACCGTGGTTACCAGCGGACATGTGTGACACCAACACTTTCCGGTGACCACATTGATGAAGGATCAGGGATCCTTTGGTAGAAATCAACGACACATGACTGGCAGGCAGTGTGACATATGGCACGACATAAGAGTTTGTCTATAGGATGTATACAGGACATAGAGTGTTGGGTAACAGAATCAAAGCTTTACTGGAGGAGCCCTGTCCCTGAGTGCTGCCACAGTCCGAACGCACAATGGAGTCTTTGTAGTGTAATTCATGCTAGTTTGTTCTTCACAGTTGTTATTCTGTGACTCAGAAACCCTTGATTTTTTTATATATATATTTTTTTATTTTATCTATATGTAGAGCACTTCCCTTATTGTTCCTTTAATTGTTTTTGGTTAGACAAAGCAGGTACAATACACACTGGCCAAACACATATTCACTACAAGTAAAAAGAGACATTATACTTTTACCATGCATAATCTCATTCTACATACAAAATGTTTGGTTCTAAATTGAATTCCCTCCCGAAAGGATAAGGTTTTCATTATATAAGGGAAAATCGCCAACTCAAGTTGAAAATGCATGGCTTCATTTCGCAGTCAGCGTGAACACCCTTTAACACACAGGGAACTGTAAAAGGTGATTCCTACCTGCATTAAAATATGGTTATCATGATATCACTCTCATAACTTTACATTGTGTAGCCATTTAAGCTTGTAATATGGAATGTAGGCCTACATTTTTTTTAAATTGCTCCTCCATAATTTGTAAACTGTAATAGGCTAGTCAGTATGGTAATAAAGAAACATTTAGTATATGAAACCATGATCCGCACTCTTCTTTTTACATTTTATTATAGATTTATCACCAATAGGGAAAAATCACATATGTTTCAGCTCAAAGCCTTCTTCAGTGTTTAACAATTCCATCCCTCCACCCACTTTTTAAATTGTTAATTATATTGACGTCATCATTCATCAACCAGTGTTCATCAACCCATGGGCCCCGCCTTGTAGGGGCCCCGCCTTTGCCCGTTTACGTTTGTTTGTTTGATTTGTTCGTTATATGCCAGTCAGATTTCAGAAATTTTTAGCCACATTTCCACTGTGCACGCAAGATCTGAACGGGCCAGCCGGGGCTACAGCTTACAACTACGACCTTCGAGGCCACAATCAAACAGCATAAACTGGTATTTATGATTATTTCACATGGAAGGACACACGTATTGAATTGCATCTGCACCGATTGGTTTGTTATCACATGGCTACTTTAAACAGCTAACATAGAAAGATAATGATAAATTCTCAAATTTATTCTCAAAGTTCACACCTCATTTCTTTACAGAGGATGATTCTATATTACTATAATGTTCCACTAAATTATGCGATCATCTGATGAGTTTTGAGCGCTCTCTCTCATCTTACTGCCATTACACATAGTGGGGAAGAAATGTCATCAAAATAATTTTTAATAAAAAAATAGCAATACCAATAAATATGCCTAGGACTTAGCCTATCACACAAACAAGAGTCCTGTTTTGTTTTTTTTCTTCTTCGCATATCTGCACAATCGCAACTATACAATAAACAACAACTTACAGAGTAACTTTCAGACACAAAATTCCGTTTTGCTCCGTCAGAAAGAAAATAGAACAAACAGCAGAACCGCTGAGTCTCCGAAAAACAGTGTTTTGTTCCTCAGCGTTACACGGACCAGCAAATTATTCAATCAGTCGTTTGCAAAGTTAAATGAATCAGCTTTTTAAACGAATCTGTTGATTCAACTCACTCATTAAAACAGTCACTTGCTGCCACCTACTGGCGGTTGTAGTTTCATATTTAAAAAAGTAGCTTATTTCGTTTTTGCAATCATTTAATATTTCTACATTAAAATGTTATATTTAAACTTAATTTGATTTCGTTTGATTGTTAATAACCAGCATGTCTTTTTATTCGATTGAATTTATTGATTAAATAAGAACCTGACATAAGAGGACACAGATATGACAATAACTTTTATAATACTAAGCCAACATCTCTGGCTTTTTTTTTTCTTTTTTTTTTCTCAGGGTTTTGATCTCTCAACTGAGAGAACACATCCTGTTTATTATATTATAATGAATATATACCTAGACATTGCAAATTAGTTGTACTATTTATGAACCTCAAAGCATATGTATTTAGTGTTACTCCATAATGATGTTCTATTTGAGGGCATTTGTAGTGTAGGTATAAGGCCCAAACATAAACTCAAGCCCAGGGCCCCCCGCCCCCCTAACTCCTGCCCTGGTTACCATATAAACACTGGATAATTTCCATGTATACAACATAGATATATACACATCACATCCACCAATACACTACATAATATACCTCTTAACTCGAACATGAATTACATAGGATTCCATGTTTATCGCTATTGTACAAACAAGCAGTTTAAATGAACAATCACCCGTATCTACTTCAAATACATTTTTTAAATGTAAAACAATAGAAAGTTAAATGATTAAAATCATCAGAAATACATCGTCATAAATAATCACTGATTTTCACACTGTAAATACTCAAGATCTACTACACAAAAATATTACAAATTGATTTGACCAATTATAGCTCATAAAGGAAAACAGAAAGATCTACTAACTCCTCATTCATGCCATAAAGAAACATTTGCCAGATATCAGAGCTTGCTTAGAGCTCTTTATCACAGCCTTAAAGGAAAAATTAAAACGGAAAAGTTAAAATTCTGAATAAACAATGTGTGTAGACTAGAGTCATCCATTATAGTAGGCTGTTTCAAATGACATTTACGTCTATGTATTTTGTGGATGTTTTCATCCAAGTGCATTGAAGTATACAATTATGTATACGTATTCACTGAGTACAACCCTTGGCTTTGGTGTTGTTAGCAACATGCAACAGTATAAAGAGTAATTTATCAGAAAGAGCTGACAAACATAACTGCACCAGTAATACTTAAGTCTAATTAAATAAAAAGGGATACGCTAAGTCTTAAGAATTCTGAGAATCTAGGTTGTATTACCATGGAATTCATCAAATTCATCAAAGAACATCTGAATGAAGGAAAAGCATTTTATTCAGATTAAGTGGGCCTATCATCTTCATTAGCGTAATTTCTGACCCTGAACTACCTTTGCAAGTCTGCATCAATGTACTACATACTATATGTCTGTACAATATATGCAGAAATGTATTGAAACACATTAAAGAAAATTCTGTTAGACTACTATTAGTCTTTTATATTATAGATATTATAGAACAGTCTATCATATAAGTACATTGGCCCAAGTAATATGTAAGCATCAGAAGAGCCTTAGGTATCGCTTTACTTTAAGGTGTTCTTGTTACACGTTACATGTACTTACTATTATAATAACAATAAATGATGCATAATTACAGGCAGGTAACCCTAGGACAAACCCTAATCCTAACCCTACCCATATAGTAAGCACATGTAGTTAAATAATATTACGCAGTACTTAAATGTATAATTACACTGTAACAAGGACACCTTAAAATAATAATAAATAACCGAGCCTTGCATACTTAACATGGAAATGTTCTGATTAAATAAGATTCAGAATAAGATTGAACAAGCTTCCAACTGGAGCAATGCCAGAAGACCATAGTTACATGAGAGAGAATTGTTTTCTGTTTTTAGTTTATTATTATTATTATGGTTGTTGTTGTTTTCTCACTACATTTATTTATTGTTATTGTTGTTGTTTTTCTGATAAGTCCTGATAATTTGGTAAATGCCCCTGTGTGTTTGTTTTTTTGGGGGAGGGGAGTGAAAAGTCCCTTTAAATGAAAATGAGTTGCCTTTGCTGAATGAGATTTAAAAATCAAAGTCAGTAAACTGAGCCAATCTAATCTAACACAACAGCACAACAAAAGTGTGTAAAGAGAGCATATTTTATTATGTTCAGGTGCGTAGCAAACATTACAATCACATTTGCATTTTGATTTTGAATAAGTAGGTGAATACAAACAACGCGATTCAGTTTAACAACCAGAATCACAAATTTAAAATCAATTTTATACTTTTTGTACGTCAGGCAGTACATATTTCAGTGTTAACCAATCATGGCCATTCCAAAATATTTTCAAAACTTTGCATGATTAAAAAAATGTCCCATTGATTCTATCTGTGTTTCACAGAGAGTGAGCAGGAGCTTCAATTGAAATTCATCAACTGTAGTGAGCCAGCCAGAGCTGTGTACACACAAACTGTTTGTTTTCCACATGAACAGTTACTATTTTTAGGGTGCAAAGGTCTCTTCAGGCTCACACAATAATGCATGTTGGGTCAAACAAGCCAACGCTAAATTCATTAACCTAAGAATTTAACCAATTATGAAATGTGCAAGCACTCATTATCTCTGAAGTGTTAAGTATTTGAGTATAAATGTAAAGTACATTTTTTAAAAAGAACTGACAGATTCAGAATAGACATCTTTTTCTAGTTTCTCTTCATTTCTTCCTCCCTCTTTGGGTAGGTGTTGTCCAGAACAAGAGCTTCTACTCTTCTTGACTGGAGTCTTGAGAGAATAATGATGCTCTCTTACCCCCTCCACAGTTCAAATGAAGCACCACGATCACTCATCCCTCCTGATCTGATGTCTGTCCACTTCTGTGTAAAACCAACAGGTCATATAGCACTCTTCACAAAAGAGGCCATGCCAAAGTACTTACCTCAGAGGACACATAAGAGGGGAATGACATTGGGCAAGTCTTTTGAGGAAATATTGAGATCTATTCACAATTTAATTTCTGACTGAGCAATATTGCTTTGGGTACGAGGAAGCAATGGATGGTGGTGAATTAACAACATCATTCATTGCAGCAAAATAGGTAATTTAGAGATGTTGCTTTTCATTTTGTGGGGCAGCAACTTTACAGAAAAATTGCATTATTCCTCTTTATTTTAAAGCAATTTGATGACTGTTTAAATTGATGTAGGAGAATTTCTGACAAAAACAGTCCCAAATAATGAAAGGTATAGCATATTAAACAGACGTAAATAAAATTTTACTGTTCGGTATTTTCAACAAAATATTCAGGTGAGTTTTGAATGAGTTTCATTTATAATTTTATGCAGCAGACTCTTGTTTGAACATTCTCAAACAGGGACGATGCAAATCATTATTTTAATCAGGTGTTCTGAATGAGTGTCCATCAAAATTATGCATTTTATGGACCCATCTATTACAGTAATCAAGAAGATATTTGGTTATTATAGAAATAAAGGAGAGAGACTAATGGCTAATTTTATGCATCAGGGCACATTGCGTCAGACTTGTCAAAAATGTGACTACAGCAGACAAAGCACTGAATTACTGTTTTAATTATTGTCATTTCTTTTGGTCTCTTTTAAATTAGAAGAAGCCATCAGAAGTATCTTCAGTGAAAATTGATGTTTTGGTTGAAGGCCTCTGGGTTTGTTGCCTCTGTCCATGGTGCTGAAACAAGCATACGGATATGCTGACCATTACTCATTTGAGAGTTCTGATGACACCTTCTAAGCAGTAATTTTCCTCACTTTTAATAACCATATGATTAAAATGGATTCTTAGATAAGTAACGATCTTTGTGAAGAGCTTAACCACATTGTGTTTGACTCATCTGACCCAGAAAAACACGATCAGCTCCAGCACGGTCTCTCACAGTGGGAGAAAAAATGTTTTGGTCTTTGAGAAGAGGCAACCGGTCACCATGGAAACATCAGTACCTCAGGATCACATAGGGGCAGAACAATCTAAACCAGTAAAAAGCAGCCTAATAATCATTCAGAGTGAATATAGGAAAATTGATGAGTGGCTGAATTAAGATACATTAAATTTTTCTCATGCAAAACAGCCAACATTTCGGATGATTTCATGCCTTCCGAGGAGAACACTAAAAACAACCATTGCATGTCGAAGGCGATTAGTTTCTCTAAAAGGTTTTTACAAAAGATCCTTTAATTTCTCTGGAGATACTTGCTTGAGCTTCCTATGGAACTTGCATTGATTTGTATTGGTTGTATTTATCTCATAATCAATTGCCTCATATGTCTGAGATATGCTCAGGTGTTCTCACATTGACTGGTGATGCATTGAAAGCTTTTGTTTCAGGTCATATGGGGCCACACCCTCATTTGTGTTCATCATTAGAATGATTTTCCATTAATAAGACAATGCGTGGTACCTTTCAAGTTACTCTAAAATAATTTAATTATAGATTCTGTTGTCATAGTTTCCTGGGCCCCATCAATACCGATGAGAAGGCTGGAGATGTGGTTATCTCTTCAATGATCTTACATGACTAAACATCTCTGATTCTCTGAGAACAGCGCAATTGTATTTCCTCTTTGGATATTGGTAGTTGCACAGTACGGGTTAAAGAAAACCATTCAGTACGAGAGAGGGGGCAATTTGTATGTGTAATCAGCTTTGTAAATAACAACTGTTTTTTAAACAATGGTTTTATTAAGTTTTCTTTTCAAAGAAAAACAAGAATACAGAACAAAAAGCAACTACACAAACCTAGAGCACACCCCAAACCTATGCCACCCCTGGTAGACTTTAAAAAAAATAAAACACAAACACAGAATCTAGAAAAAAATAAGAAATAAAAAAATAAATACACAAACAAACAAATATCACAATATAAAAAGCACCATGCCACATATTCACAGTCTTAATATGAGATCCATGTATACGAGAGGCTGAGAGTTTCATTGATGTAATGGCCAAAAAAGACACAGTCCACATTTGTCTGTCCATTGCATGAGAAGGATTCCAGCGGTTGGTCAGGAATTTTTTTTTTGAGAGAGAGCAGCTAACAGTAAACATTTTTGTTAAATGGATGATGAACATGGATAATGTGTTCCGAGTGCAGCCCATGACATGCAGCACTTCACTCTGAAACATGCAGCGCATTTATTTATTTGCTGGCAAACCACCAAAATAAAAGCAGTTTAATATTTGAATTGGAGCAGAGATGCACCGATCGACTATCGGCCATAAGTCGGAACCGGATGGTATTTTATTTTATTTCAGAGTCTGTAAACGGCGTTAACAGAGGCCAAAGACGCAAAGAGGAGAAACTACATTAGCAGGCAGAGCAAGTTCGCTGCTCACTGGAGTATGAATGTATCTCTGAGGGGAACTGACAGTCTTAAGAAACAGTTTAGATGGCATTTTCCTTTCATCTTGCCTCTGTATAATGCATTTAGTGTTTACAGCTGTAATCAAGGAAACAATGCATCACTGCTGTTCCTTAAGCACCACCTGCTGACAGAGAGTGAATTTGCATTTTCATTCAGCTCATCTGCTGTTTGGTATGTTTTATGTAGCCTAATTTCACAAAGCTAAAGTTTTGCTTCAGGTTTTGAAATTATACAGTCTAATTTCGATAAAAAATTCAAGCTGCATCTTCGTTTGGATCACGATTAAAATCCAGTGGTTGCCTCTAATTTTAAATGGAAAGAGCACAGACAAAGCCTTATTTTGTTCATATTAAAAAATGTATTTTATTGGTGTAACTTGTTTGATTAGGGGTTTGTTTTAAAATTTCGATTTAGTTTTGTTATATTTCAGTATCACAAAGAAACGTGCAGCAATGGCCTAATAAAACGACACCTTTTCATTTACTGTATAATGTCTTCAATCTCATTTTGTTCAAACAAATCTTGAGAAATTCGAATCGTGAAATCAACTTTGTAAGGTCAAAAATTATCAAAGACTTCTGCTTTCCTGTCCCAAACCTATCTTCAGTAACAAAAGGGCCATTTGGAATTCCTGAAGGCACAGAGGTGCTGATAGTGATCAATGCCTGTAGGCCAACATGTGTATACACCGGGGGTCTGCTAATTGTCACACCTTTTGCCCAGTGGGTGAAGTTATAATCTGCTGATTGGTCAGTTTGAATGTCTCACATTTGGTTTTTAGTCACATGGTCAAGGAAGGGATAAAAGAAGACTGTAACTGTTGCTCTGTTTTTTTCCTTGGCTGTCTCTCTTCTTGGGTCTCTGCCCTCTCTCCCTCTTTTTCTTCCTCTCTCTATCTCTTTCTCTCAGGTAATATTTTACATGTTGGGTACAATTAACTATGCTTTACCATCCTTCATCTATTTTGTAACCAATTCAAGTGTAACCATAACAAAATATTGTTATTAAACCATTTCAATTATTAATTATGTGCTAACTAGTCTTGATTCAAGGTTCATCTTAAAGTGTTACCTATTGCAATACAATAGTCACACAATAGCAACGCTCTCCCACATATGTAGCTATTCTAACTGCGCTTATTTCCGTCGTTGGTATAAGTGGCAGTGGGTGGTAATAGACTAGAAATGTACAGTTTTATACCATCGTGCTGATAACGTTTCTTTAGTCATTCGGCAATCCTACAGCCTGAACCACCGTAGGAAAACCATCCTTACAATATTAATAATAATTATTATTATTTATTTGTTTAGTTATGCATGTTGTGTAAATAAATAAATAAATATAATTTTACCCACAATTTGACTTTTTTTGTGAGTTTCTCTAACAAGTGAGCAGTGAGTAAGTGAGGAGCATGACATGGAAAACACAAAGTGTAGTTAAAGTGGATGATTTAGTTTCACTTGCATACTTTGCATGTAACATGCATGTAAACATATGTTTTCGCCAGACTGCAGTGTTTAGCGTACATATGAACAGTACATTTAGAATCAACAAAAATCTGTGTGTGTAAACTCCCACTGTGAGTTCACCATGGCCTGTTGCATCGTAAGCGCCTCTTGAGAAAAAATCTTGAGATTATGCAATGTGACATAGCACAACCTTGTAATTTGAGAGTGAAGGCATAATAAAAACATAATGAGAATGAGAGAAAACAGCATGTAGGGAGGATAATGACTCACACACACACTGGCAGTAAGAGAAGCATTGGCTAATTGTTAGGTGAGCATGTACAGGTGTACTGAACCTCACACGATGTGCTCATGTGCTCTAGAGGAGATCAGTCACTTAACAGAAGCTTACACGAGAGTCTGGATGCACCCACTGCATCCTCTGTTATTATTATATATGTTATTAAAACTGTTTGGAACTTTTACAGAAAAGAACCATAAAATGCTAAACTAAGAAGTGTAATTTACCTTACAATATGCAGTGCAAAACTGTAAATGCTTTAGCATTGATTTAAATGTAATTTTACTATAAAATACTGTCAAATTTATCAATCCGTCAATCCATCCATTCATCTTTCCATCCAAACATACTGTAAACTAACTCTATCCATCCATCCATCCATTATTCAACCTAGCTGACTATCTAGTATTCCACCCACCCATCCATCCATACAAATATACAATGCATCTATCATTCTATCTAGCATTCTGTATTTCATCCATCCATCCATCCATCCAATTATACAATGGATCTATCATTCTAGCTAGTTGACTGTCTAGCTATCTAGCATTCCACCCACTCATCCATCCATCCATCCATCCATCCAAATATACAATGTATATCATTCTAGTTAGCTGTCTATCTAGCTATCTTGCATCCATCCATCCATCTACACAATGTATCTATCATTCTTGCTAGCTGTCTATCTACCTATCTAGCATTCCATCTGTGATTCCATCCGTCTAACTATCATTCCATCCATCCATCATTTCAAATAATGTATCTATCATTCTAGCTATCTATCTATCTATCTAGCATTCTGTCTTCCATCCATCTATCCATCCAACCATCCAAATACACTGTTTCTTTCATTCTAGCTAGCTGGCAATCCATCCATCCAAATAATGTATCTATCATTCTAGCTATCTATCTATCTATCTAGCATTCTGTCTTCCATCCATCCATCCAACCATCCAAATACACTATGTTTCTATCATTCTAACTAGTTGGCAATCCATCCATCCAAATAATGTATCTATCATTCTAGCTAGCTGTCTATCTAGCTATCTAGCATTCCATCCATCAGTTGTATAATACTCATATTATCTTCATCTGACTGTGAAGAGTGTTTGATGAGTGGACAGAGGACTGATTGTTGATAATTTAATATTATTTTCTTGTGTGTTATGGAACATCTAGATTAAGTAAATCAGAATGTGAAACAGTGGCTTAGATGTTTCAATTTGCTGTCAGTCCTAAGTCCTCAATGTCATTTTCTTGCCTGTTTAATAGAGGCGCATGATAAATGGGCAGGGAGGAGAAATCTGTTTTTTTTTTTTCTTGAGTTTATTTTATGGACAGGCCTAATGATATTTTAATTACCCATGTAAAAGTGAACAGAAACAGGACATGGTTTAACCTGACATTTACAAGACGAGGAAGTGGGTACTTGTATATGCTCTGGCACTTCCTGATATAAATGATAATTTAGTCTGGGATTTTTTGGAACTACATTTAGGACTATCATCTCCAAGGTTTTGTTGAGGTTCTTGGATAATGTTCTTTATATAGTGTTTCTGCTGTAACATTTCATCCCAGAATGATTTATATGGAAATAGTGAGGCAGGAAGATGAAAAATGTTCTTTTCATTCATTTCAAGGATGGAATGTGGAATGTGACCAAAATCCACTTGTTTAATTGTTCTATCATTGCTACAAGGAAGTTGTGGTAAGGTAACTGCAATGAATACTGGCTTTGT
This sequence comes from Sinocyclocheilus grahami, assembly GCF_001515645.1. Classification (NCBI taxonomy): domain Eukaryota; kingdom Metazoa; phylum Chordata; class Actinopteri; order Cypriniformes; family Cyprinidae; genus Sinocyclocheilus; species Sinocyclocheilus grahami. The sequence goes on from NW_015505328.1 coordinate 3,775,191, forward strand.
ACCTTAGAGTTAAACAGTTCAAAACCATTTTCAAGGAAACACACTCCCACACAATTGACAAAGCTGGACTGTGTTGCGCGTCCACAACATTTGCTGCAAGATAATATCACACAACAGGGTCAGAGGTCAGGTCAAATGTCAGACATGGACAGGTGCAAAACTGAGCCCACATTAATAATGGTGTGTTGGCTATTGCTTTTTTTCGTAAACCTGAAAAGCAAAAAGGATTTATTGCTACAATTTATTGTACCATTGTCAGTGTATTCACTGCCAATAATTCACTGTATTTTTGTTATGTTTTGCTGTACAAATGTCTACAAATCTTAATTAAAATACATTTACTTGAGAAACAAAATAACAAGACATTAAGTCGCATTATGTGAAAAAAGTGACTTTATGCTTACAACAAGACCTGCTATTGTGGTAAGACAAATAATCTTAATTTAAAAAAATACAATGACCCCACTGACAGATTTTTTTTTTCTTGTTTTAAGCATAAAATCACTTAATTTTGATAGGTTTTTCAGAAAACATAACTATCTAAAGTCATTTTGCCTCTCAAGGAAATATTTTGGTAACACTTTTTTATTTTTAAGGACCATTTCTTACGATTAACTACGTGCTTATTAGCATGCATATTACTAGCAATATTGGCTATTTATTAGTACTTACTAAACTAAAGTTGTACATAACTATCTTACTAACTATTAATAAGCAGCAAATAAGGAGTTTGTTCAGGGAAAACTCTTAGTTAATAGTGAGTATGTGTTCCTTATTCTAAAGTGTTACCAATGTGTGTTTTTAAGGGTTAGGGTTAGTTAAGTAAGTGTTATTTAATACATTTAATTTTGAAAATAGTACTTTTACTATTGTATTCTTCCCTATACTATATTCAAGATTCCCAAAGTCATGTAAATATCAGTGTCAGGGAATTTAAAAATTGTGTTTTACAGTCATTGCAAGGAATTTCTTTAATGAAGGTACAATTATGCTCTGCCCAAAAATATTTCATAAGCTAAATTTAGCTCTTTATTAGGCAGAATAAAGCTTGATCATAAACCACTAAGACCGATTTGTGAGTGAATAGTTATTTTGACGTTTTTTTGTTTTTTTTCCCTCAGTGAATGGATTCTAACTGGGTCTTGAGCGAATTGATCTGAATATGAACTATTTTTATGTTTATTTTTTTGGGAAATGTTACTTTTTTGTTTTATGATTTCTAAAAATAAAGTTATATGGTAGTAGTGACCTATGTGATTTTATTTTTGGATGAACTTTGCAGGGTTATTTTTTGCCAAGTAACCAGCAAATTAATAGTAGCGTATGACATGTGATAAGCAGATGTCTTGTTTAGATAAGTGGACTCTCATCAGTTAGTTGTTTGGACGAAAGTAGCATCCCTAATTAAAGATCTGAATGAACTTGCTGTGGTATGCAACGGTTTGAAAAGTGTGTAAATAAACAGGCTGTGCTTCTAAGTGCAGAATGACACGTAATTGTGGGGTTCAGATGCTGGAACTCAAAATCTGTAGCTCTGCCCATCCAGCTGACACGCTGTAGTGATCCTCAACTTCAGCCCATGCTTTTCAAATTCAGTGTGTTTTTAAGGAAACTTAAACTTCAAAATTCCAGAAATGGGAATTGCATGTTGTTCAGTTCTTCTTTTAGAACTTGGAGGATTATAGCATGGAGTCAATCACTGTCGTTGGCCATAGCCGTGGACTTTCCCCAAAGCTTCAAAAGGTTCATGTCTATGGCGGGCCTTCCGGTCCAAAAATAAGACTAATAACTTGTCGCGGGTAGTCACTATACTATTGCCAGGAGCTACTGAGTTTGCCACGACTCACCTTCCTCACACGGTGGGCGACTCACTCTCCTCAGCTGGCGACTCACTCTCCTCACACGGCGGGCGACTCACTCTCCTCACACGGCGAGCGACTCACTCTCCTCAGCTGGCAACTCACTCTCCTCACATGGCGGGCGACTCACTCTCCTCACA
>NW_015505328.1:3786137-3792338 GCF_001515645.1 Sinocyclocheilus grahami
AGTTTCATATTTAAAAAAGTAGCTTATTTCGTTTTTGCAATCATTTAATATTTCTACATTAAAATGTTATATTTAAACTTAATTTGATTTCGTTTGATTGTTAATAACCAGCATGTCTTTTTATTCGATTGAATTTATTGATTAAATAAGAACCTGACATAAGAGGACACAGATATGACAATAACTTTTATAATACTAAGCCAACATCTCTGGCTTTTTTTTTTCTTTTTTTTTTCTCAGGGTTTTGATCTCTCAACTGAGAGAACACATCCTGTTTATTATATTATAATGAATATATACCTAGACATTGCAAATTAGTTGTACTATTTATGAACCTCAAAGCATATGTATTTAGTGTTACTCCATAATGATGTTCTATTTGAGGGCATTTGTAGTGTAGGTATAAGGCCCAAACATAAACTCAAGCCCAGGGCCCCCCGCCCCCCTAACTCCTGCCCTGGTTACCATATAAACACTGGATAATTTCCATGTATACAACATAGATATATACACATCACATCCACCAATACACTACATAATATACCTCTTAACTCGAACATGAATTACATAGGATTCCATGTTTATCGCTATTGTACAAACAAGCAGTTTAAATGAACAATCACCCGTATCTACTTCAAATACATTTTTTAAATGTAAAACAATAGAAAGTTAAATGATTAAAATCATCAGAAATACATCGTCATAAATAATCACTGATTTTCACACTGTAAATACTCAAGATCTACTACACAAAAATATTACAAATTGATTTGACCAATTATAGCTCATAAAGGAAAACAGAAAGATCTACTAACTCCTCATTCATGCCATAAAGAAACATTTGCCAGATATCAGAGCTTGCTTAGAGCTCTTTATCACAGCCTTAAAGGAAAAATTAAAACGGAAAAGTTAAAATTCTGAATAAACAATGTGTGTAGACTAGAGTCATCCATTATAGTAGGCTGTTTCAAATGACATTTACGTCTATGTATTTTGTGGATGTTTTCATCCAAGTGCATTGAAGTATACAATTATGTATACGTATTCACTGAGTACAACCCTTGGCTTTGGTGTTGTTAGCAACATGCAACAGTATAAAGAGTAATTTATCAGAAAGAGCTGACAAACATAACTGCACCAGTAATACTTAAGTCTAATTAAATAAAAAGGGATACGCTAAGTCTTAAGAATTCTGAGAATCTAGGTTGTATTACCATGGAATTCATCAAATTCATCAAAGAACATCTGAATGAAGGAAAAGCATTTTATTCAGATTAAGTGGGCCTATCATCTTCATTAGCGTAATTTCTGACCCTGAACTACCTTTGCAAGTCTGCATCAATGTACTACATACTATATGTCTGTACAATATATGCAGAAATGTATTGAAACACATTAAAGAAAATTCTGTTAGACTACTATTAGTCTTTTATATTATAGATATTATAGAACAGTCTATCATATAAGTACATTGGCCCAAGTAATATGTAAGCATCAGAAGAGCCTTAGGTATCGCTTTACTTTAAGGTGTTCTTGTTACACGTTACATGTACTTACTATTATAATAACAATAAATGATGCATAATTACAGGCAGGTAACCCTAGGACAAACCCTAATCCTAACCCTACCCATATAGTAAGCACATGTAGTTAAATAATATTACGCAGTACTTAAATGTATAATTACACTGTAACAAGGACACCTTAAAATAATAATAAATAACCGAGCCTTGCATACTTAACATGGAAATGTTCTGATTAAATAAGATTCAGAATAAGATTGAACAAGCTTCCAACTGGAGCAATGCCAGAAGACCATAGTTACATGAGAGAGAATTGTTTTCTGTTTTTAGTTTATTATTATTATTATGGTTGTTGTTGTTTTCTCACTACATTTATTTATTGTTATTGTTGTTGTTTTTCTGATAAGTCCTGATAATTTGGTAAATGCCCCTGTGTGTTTGTTTTTTTGGGGGAGGGGAGTGAAAAGTCCCTTTAAATGAAAATGAGTTGCCTTTGCTGAATGAGATTTAAAAATCAAAGTCAGTAAACTGAGCCAATCTAATCTAACACAACAGCACAACAAAAGTGTGTAAAGAGAGCATATTTTATTATGTTCAGGTGCGTAGCAAACATTACAATCACATTTGCATTTTGATTTTGAATAAGTAGGTGAATACAAACAACGCGATTCAGTTTAACAACCAGAATCACAAATTTAAAATCAATTTTATACTTTTTGTACGTCAGGCAGTACATATTTCAGTGTTAACCAATCATGGCCATTCCAAAATATTTTCAAAACTTTGCATGATTAAAAAAATGTCCCATTGATTCTATCTGTGTTTCACAGAGAGTGAGCAGGAGCTTCAATTGAAATTCATCAACTGTAGTGAGCCAGCCAGAGCTGTGTACACACAAACTGTTTGTTTTCCACATGAACAGTTACTATTTTTAGGGTGCAAAGGTCTCTTCAGGCTCACACAATAATGCATGTTGGGTCAAACAAGCCAACGCTAAATTCATTAACCTAAGAATTTAACCAATTATGAAATGTGCAAGCACTCATTATCTCTGAAGTGTTAAGTATTTGAGTATAAATGTAAAGTACATTTTTTAAAAAGAACTGACAGATTCAGAATAGACATCTTTTTCTAGTTTCTCTTCATTTCTTCCTCCCTCTTTGGGTAGGTGTTGTCCAGAACAAGAGCTTCTACTCTTCTTGACTGGAGTCTTGAGAGAATAATGATGCTCTCTTACCCCCTCCACAGTTCAAATGAAGCACCACAATCACTCATCCCTCCGTTTCCTGAGCTGACGTCGGTCCTCTCCTGTGTAAAAAGCTCCAACAGGTCATAAAGAATTCTTCACAAAAGAGGCTACATCAGAGTACTCATCTCAGAGGACACATGAGAGGGCAATGACTTTGAGAAGACATTTGAGATTGACACTAACCTCTCATTTCAGATCTATTCACGATTTAATTTCTGAGAACATTACTTTGGGTTACTAGGAAGCGTAAGGATGGTGGTGAATTAACAGCATCACTCAGTGCATTTCATTTTGTGTGGCAGCACCTTAACAGAAAACTTTATTTTAAAGCAATTTGAAAAAATTGCTAAAACATTGCCAAATAAGGCAATAAAGGCAAAACAGAAATAAATATTAGTTGCAATTCAGTATTTTCAACAATGATATATTCAGGTGAGGTGTAAATTTTTTTTTTTTAATAAATAATAAACATTATGCAGCAGACTTATGTCTAGTATTTCTACTAAAAACAGTGGTAAATAATAAAAGGCATAGCATTTAAATAGCCTTATTCAGGTGAGGTTTAAATGAGTTTTTCATATTCTGGTGAGGTTTAAATTAGTTTTTCATAAATGCAGTAGGTCTTTTGGAGTGGGATACATTGATACTGAACTGACACGAAGCAGAGATCATAATTGTGAACTAATTCAACTATGAGCTTGTCAGCATCACTTCTTAATTATTAACATTTTAAGGGAATTTTCATTTTTATTATTATTCTATGTTTAAGTTTAAACATCCATCCTTTGGTAAGAGTAGTAGTCACAATTTTAAAATGTAGCCGACTTATTTGGGGGATATCAAATTCATAAATGAGTTTCCACAAAGAACCCAATTGTTCACTTTTAAGACGTTACTGTTGTGATTAGTAATTAATTGGTTATTCTTTATTAACTGGTCATAGTTCACAAGTAGTTCTAAATGAGGATATTTAAATTTAATAATTATCAAATATCTAGAAGCCTGACTGAAATTCTTCATAGAGATAATTTTTTTGCAGGAAGGAGCACAATTGAGCAGACACAACTTTTTCTAAAATTTTAGACATAAAAGGAAGATTTGAGATGGGTCTGTAATTTGCCAGTTCACCAGGATCTAGTTGTGGTTTCTTAATAAGAGGCTTAATAACTGCCAGCTTGAATGGTTTTGGGACGTGATCTAAAGACAACGACGAGTTAATAATATTGAGAAGCGGTTCTTCTGCTACAGGTAACAATTCTTTCAGTAATTTAGTGGGTACAGGATCTAACAGGCATGTTGTTGGTTTAGACGCAGTGATAAGTATTGGTTGTATTATCAAATAATCATTTGCCTCATATGTTTGAAATATGCTCAGGTGTTCTCACATTGTCTGGTGATGCACTGCAAGCTTTTATTTCAGGTCATGTGGGGCCATATCCCCATTCTTGTTTATCATAACAATGATTTTTCATTAAAAATACGATACGTGGAAGCTCTTAAGTTTCTTTTTTTTTTTTTTATAATTTCATTATAAATTCAGTTGTCATAGTTTCCTGGGCCACATCAGTACTCAAAGAGAAGGCTGGAGATGAGGTTATCTCTTCAACGATCTTACATGACTAATCATCTCTGGTGCCCTGAGGATAGCGCAGTTGTGTTTCCTCTTTGGATATTGGTAGTTGCGCAGTACAGGTCAAACAAAACCTTTCAGTATGAGAGGGGAGACAATTTGTATGAGTAATAAGCTTCTTAAATAATAAATGTTGTATAGTGGTGCCTAGGTAATTGGTCATGAGGCGCCAAAAAGCTTGAAATGAAAGGGCATAACCCGTAGGAGAGCTATAATGATGTGATAAAACAATTTCATTTTTGAGAGATTTTGCATAATCTCATAATATCAGTGGTTCTCATCAGGGGGCTGCAGGGCACTTGGGGGCATAAAATGACGATGAGAGAGAGAGAGAGAGAGAGAGAGAGAACAGGAACTTTGAACATCTGTTCTAAATGTATGCTTGATTAGCAGGTGTGAAATCCCACTAATCCTGGCAACAAATGCATCGCTGCACCCAAAATCAAATACTTCCCTACTATATAGTAGCCTATGCAAAAAAACAAACAAACTAAAAAAATAACCCGTAGGCCTATGTGAGGCGAGTAGAGTAGTATGTACGAATTCATAGTATTTACAACAAATGCATCGCTGCACCCAAAATCAAATACTTCCCTACTATATAGTAGCCTATGCAAAAAAACAAACAAACTAAAAAAAAAACCCGTAGGCCTATGTGAGGCGAGTAGAGTAGTATGTACGAATTCATAGTATTTCAAAAAACAGTAGACATAAAGTACATGGCTGACCTACTATTTCAGGTGAGATTCTGAAGTGCACATGGACACTTTACTATCCCATGAGGCCACGGGAGAGGATATGTGAATGGCAGTGAAGTGACGCAAAGACGCTGCAGGTCACGTGACAATAACAACATGGTTGATGTAGTAGTAGGCCTATGTCCGAATTTCACCATGCTACCATAATTCATACCACATAGATCATTTTTCTAATTCATATTCAAATATAGAACTCAAACAGTATGCTATTTCGAACGCAGCGCAACTGTACAGCTACTGTATCGACTTGTAGCTAATTATGACAGTGAATTCCACTCACTTAACTGTAGGGGACGCAAAAATACATAACATTACCTACAGTTGCTTACTGCACATACAGTTACAACTGCAGATTTAAAATCCTGGTAGCCTACTGATAGGCTAAATTATGTATTTTTTTCCCTCAGTATGTATTGACAGTTCTTGCAATAAGTTTGTCAGATATAGGCTAATGCAGGCTTTACTGCAAATACCATTGTTAAACTATGGTTACTCGTAGCAAAACCATGGTTAATCTGTGGTTACCATGGTTTAACTATATGATTTTTTTGGATTTATTTGTAGTAAAACCATGGTTAATTTTCGTAAGGGTTGCCTTATAGACAACCCCTTCACAAACGCTTTTTGAATTTGCTTTTTGAACATATTATGCTTATAATATAGCCTACAGCCTTTGATTATTAGTCTCAACAAAACGCTTACAATGTAACTTTTAAGTTTTGATTACCTGTATTACTGTATTACTCAAAATGAATAAAAATAATGCAACTCAGAATATGCAATAATTAAATGTTAAACAACACAAATATCCTTTATGTATTTAATCCCATTCTTATTAACCAATGTCTTTGCTTCTGACCTTCGATGATCCAGTTCAACCATAATAATAAGCACAAATTACTCTAGACAAACATTCGTGTCTTTTTTTATTGCTGAAGTGTGTTGAAATATCTTCTTCAGCATTCTACTGTACGGACTTAAATTTACTTTCCCTTCAGCCTGAGGCTTATTCATTTCACTTTTGGTGTGAAAAGGCTTTTA
>NW_015505328.1:3792355-3890730 GCF_001515645.1 Sinocyclocheilus grahami
CAGAAATTCTCAAGAGACAAAGAGAGAGAAAGCAGTGAATCTAAAATACTGCAGAACATCACATCATTCATCTTCATATATTAGACACTCAAGAATTCCTCTCAGCTGAGAGAGAGAGAGAGAGAGAGAGAGAGAGAGAGAGAGAGAGAACAGGAACTTTGAACATCTGTTCTAAATGTATGCTTGATTAGCAGGTGTGAAATCCCACTAATCCTGGCAACAAATGCATCGCTGCACCCAAAATCAAATACTTCCCTACTATATAGTAGCCTATGCAAAAAAACAAACAAACTAAAAAAAAAACCCGTAGGCCTATGTGAGGCGAGTAGAGTAGTATGTACGAATTCATAGTATTTAAAAAAACAGTAGACATAAAGTACATGGCTGACCTACTATTTCAGGTGAGATTCTGAAGTGCACATGGACACTTTACTATCCCATGAGGCCACGGGAGAGGATATGTGAATGGCAGTGAAGTGACGCAAAGACGCTGCTGCAGGTCACGTGACAATAACAACATGGTTGATGTAGTAGTAGGCCTATGTCCGAATTTCATCCATGCTACCATAATTCATACCACATAGATCATTTTTCTAATTCATATTCAAATATAGAACTCAAACAGTATGCTATTTCGAACGCAGCGCAACTGTACAGCTACTGTATCGACTTGTAGCTAATTATGACAGAGAATTCCACTCACTTAACTGTAGGGGACGCAAAAATACATAACATTACCTACAGTTGCTTACTGCACATACAGTTACAACTGCAGATTTAAAATCCTGGTAGCCTACTGATAGGCTAAATTATGTATTTTTTTCCCTCAGTATGTATTGACAGTTCTTGCAATAAGTTTGTCAGATATAGGCTAATGCAGGCTTTACTGCAAATACCATTGTTAAACTATGGTTACTCGTAGCAAAACCATGGTTAATCTGTGGTTACCATGGTTTAACTATATGATTTTTTGGATTTATTTGTAGTAAAACCATGGTTAATTTTCGTAAGGGTTGCCTTATAGACAACCCCTTCACAAACGCTTTTTGAATTTGCTTTTTGAACATATTATGCTTATAATATAGCCTACAGCCTTTGATTATTAGTCTCAACAAAACGCTTACAATGTAACTTTTAAGTTTTGATTACCTGTATACAATCAGTGTCGGGGGTAACTCATTACAAGTAACGCGAGTTACGTAATCAGATTACTTTTTTCAAGTAACTAGTAAAGTAACGCATTACTTTTTAATTTACAAGAGAATATCTGAGTTACTTTTTCAAATAAGTAGCAAAATAAATATGAATATGCATGAATTAATCTCACTCACAAAAAAAAACACTGATTCAGTATTACTCAAAATGAATAAAAATAATGCAACTCAGAATATACAATAATTAAATGTTAAACAACACAAATATCCTTTATGTATTTAATCCCATTCTTATTAACCAATGTCTTTGCTTCTGACCTTCGATGATCCAGTTCAACCATAATAATAAGCACAAATTACTCTAGACAAACATTCGTGTCTTTTTTTATTGCTGAAGTGTGTTGAAATATCTTCTTCAGCATTCTACTGTACGGACTTAAATTTACTTTCCCTTCAGCCTGAGGCTTATTCATTTCACTTTTGGTGTGAAAAGGCTTTTAAATATTTGCCAACAATATAACTTTTTAATTTTAAAAACAAACAAGCAAGCCCTGTCCAGATTTTAAAAGTAACGCAAAAGTAACGTAACGCATTACTTTCCATAAAAAGTAACGAAGTACCGTAATCCGTTACTTTTTATGGAGTAACGCAATATTGTAATGCATTGCTTTTAAAAGTAACTTTCCCCAACACTATACAATACATGTATGGGAGTTAAAAGGGGTCTAACCGTGGAGAAAAGAGGGGGAAACTCTTGAATCATAGAGCCTGCGCTTTTCCCATGTCAGTGTAAGAGGATGGGGTGAGTAAGGCTGGGAAATGTAAGGCTGGTGTCTCAGTGACGTCTACACAAGGCAATATTTGATTGCGGCAGCTGTTCTCCACCTAGCGCCAGCTCAAACACAAGAAGAGCTCCTGCGGGTGAAAGCATGAATCTGTAAGCGCCATCAGTGTGACAAAGCAGCTGGATTATCAGAAACTTCATTTCTGAGAATTGTTAAATTTTTTTGATTGTTATGAAAATGTTGTGATGCGCGTGAATGAGCACTTTCTGCTGAATCCCCATCGTTGTTGGACTCCAGTGAGCTTTAAAGGATTTTTCAACCAAACCTTCTCTTCTGGAGAATCAATAAACCAAGAAAACTAAGTGCAGAATACCTTTTCACAACGAAGCGTCAAAATAAGCTCACGTTGAAGATGAACATCCAAAACAGCAGTGATTTAGACAGACCTGAGGGCAACATAGACTTGGAGGCACCTGAAAAACCCTTATTTGGCATCGGCACCGACAACTTCGTCACGCTTCTGATCTTTGGACTCATTTTTACTCTAGGCGTCCTGGGAAACTCTCTGGTTATCACTGTTCTGGCTCAACACAAACCTGGACAGCAACGAAGCACCACCAACATCTTCATCCTCAACCTCAGCGTGGCAGATCTCTCCTATCTGCTCTTCTGCATCCCTTTTCAGTCCACAGTTTACATGCTGCCCACATGGATCCTGGGTGCCTTTATTTGCAAGTTCATCCACTACTTTTTCACCGTGTCCATGTTGGTGAGCATCTTCACTTTATCAGCCATGTCGGTGGACAGGTATATCGCCATAGTGCACTGCAGAAAGTCCTCTTCCATTCGAGTTGGGAGGCACGCATTGATCGGGGTGCTGGTCATATGGGTGCTCTCTTTCGCCATGGCCACACCGGTCGCCTACTACCAGGGCATCGTGGAAAGTGAGGACAACAGCACGTTTTGCTGGGAAGTGTGGCCAGATCACAGCAAGAGGAAAATCTACGTGGTGTGCACTTTTATCTTTGGATACGTGCTGCCGCTGATTCTGATATCTTTCTGTTATGCCAAGGTTAGTGGCTCGTCTTTAATTGTGGTTGATTAGGCGTATTTGAATTTAATGTGGCTTGATCATGATCTCTATTAATGCAAAACGGAATTTGGGGTTGTTTTAGAATCTAATGACGAATAAGAATGCCCAAAATTAAAACGATGGATCTTACTTTAAAACACGTCTCAAGTTCTTAGAAATATATCCTCTTTGTATTCATGTTGGTTTAATAATCTTTCAACTGTAAAATGTGAAAAAGTAGACACAGGAAAACATTTAAGAATTTACAAAGAAGCATTCCCCCCCTCCTTTTTTTCATTTGTTTTCCACAAGTTTTTCCATTTGACCTGAACAAATCATGACTTTTTCCTGTTTTATCTTGTCACTTGAAAACAAAATGGCATCTTGCTGTTGGTTACACCACACTGACTTTGATTTGGCTGAGAAAATGTCTTCATATGTTATTAATATATTTAAAATATGTTTTTAAATAAATAAATAACAACAAAAGATCTATTTTTTACGTCAAGCATCACAAAATGTATCAAAATAAATATAAATTCTAGAAATTACAGAAAGAGGTGTATTCAATTCATCTGCAACTATTTTTTGTATATTTCAATAACTATAGCCTATATCCAGACAAGAAGTGTGTGTCAAATCATATACCAAGGAACATTTCTCATATTTTCATTTCAAACTATTATGTACCAATGTGTCTTTAGGTCCTGAATCATTTGCATAAAAAGTTAAGAAATGTCTCCAAAAAGTCTGAGGCATCAAAAAAGAAGGTAAGAAATATCAGGTGGGCTTTTTTTTCAAATATTAAAATGTCCTTTTTTTAATTAATATTTATTACTTTACATTTAGTATACTTTATATTTATTATGTTTTATAAGGTAATATATAATCATTCATATTATATATGTATTACATTATATTATTATTTACACTGACCACACATATTTATGTCAATTGTTGATCATGTTGTTAAAAACCCAGCAAAAATGTCTCTCCATTTCTGTTGTCAGACTGCTCAGACAGTTCTGGTGGTTGTGGTGGTCTTCTGCCTGTCCTGGCTGCCTCATCACGTGGTGCACCTGTGGGTCGAGTTTGGCTCCTTCCCCCTGAACCAGGCGTCCTTCGTGCTCCGTGTTGCGGCTCACTGTCTGGCCTACAGCAACTCATCTGTTAATCCTGTTATCTATGCGTTCCTCTCAGAGAACTTCAGGCAGGCGTATAAGCAGGTGTTCCGCTGTCAGGTGGCTTCTGAGTGCCCTACAAATGAGGCCAGAGAGATGAAGAGCAAGACAGAAGCAGCACCATCCACCAACTGCACCACTGTGTAATTCCTGCAGCTGTTGTGTTTGTCACAATTTATGATGGCTTACAAATGAGCTAAGGTTGAGTTTTTAAGCCTGGGAGAAGGCAAGAAGCTAGATAGGTATTGATTTAAATTTAACATGGCTAGATATTAGAATCGGTTATCCACCATTTTCTTCAACGCGGAAGTAAGCCATTGGGCGAGACTTCCGGATCATTAACCGCTATAGGTAAATAATGACAAGAATAACAACGTGCAGTAAACGGTAAAACTGTTTGGACTACAAACCAGTGTGTTCATAATTAAGATAATACATTAAAATAATATGGTAAGACACACCAATTTGCAATGTCAAGCAGCTAAAATAGCTGGATGAGACCGAAAGATAGACCCATAGAATTTACAAATGGCCGCACCCATTTTTATGGCAAGAAAAAGGTGGATATGCTTGGAGGTTTGGATGGCTGCCTTTTTAAAGGGGTCCTATTATGCTTTTTCACTTTTTTAATTTTAGTCAGTGTGTAGTGTGCATGTTTTGGCATAAAAAAAGATCTAGAAAGTTACAAATCTCAAAGTCCACTCCAAAGGGAGATATTTGTTTTTTTTAAAATCCCTTTTCAAGAACTACAACGAACGGCTCGTTTGGACTACAGCGTTTGTTTTCCGGGCTTTGTGATATCACAAAGCGGCTCATTGGAATATCATTACAAATAATTCCCGCCTACAGAAATTCGAATGGTTGGGGGGTAGGGAGGGGCGAGGTTGTGGTTAGAGCGCTTGGTTGAGTGAGTGCATCAGACGAGACGATGAAGAAGAAGTGCTGCAGCAGAGTTAGTGCATCAGAGAAAACGAAGAAGAAGAGCTGCTGTGCTGTCAGCATTTCGGCATGTCTAGAACAATTCTTACAAGTATAACACGACGTAGCTGGGTGCCGCGGACAGACGCCCAAGAAGTTTTTTAATTTTAAAGACGGGACGCTTCTCGTCCGGTGTGCAACCGCCTCAAATGCTGTTTTTCTTTCACCTCCGTGCCCAAACGTCTTTGTTTGGGCTTCCGAAAGCGGATGATGTCAGGAAACAGTGGTTGCAATTTATTTTTTAACTCTGTTCCTGAGCATTATAACCCCAATTTGCAATTGTGTGCTGCGCATTTTACTGAGGACAGCTTCCACAACACGAGGGAGTACAGAAAAAGCCAAAAAAGCTTTTGTTGAAAGACGGAGCAAGGGGGCGTGGCAGTACTGAAACACCGTCTAAGCTGTTCGCCAATCACAACGCACTGGGACAGCTAACCAATCACAACACATTTTGTTTTTCGGAAGGTGGACCTTCATCAAAGCCGGAACTAATCGAGCCGTTTGTGCCAGGCTGGGGAGAAAGGTATTTTAATCATGTAAATTATGTGAAAAATAATGCATTTTTCGAACCACCAAGCATGAGAGCATGTTCTAGTACACCCCCAAAACAAAATCAAGACTTTGTAAAAGAGCATAATAGGACCCCTTTAAGTGCTTCTGACGTGTTAAAAAAGCATTTGCTGTGTGCTTACTCACGATGATGCATTTCCTTGGAGCGCAATCGAAACCTTACTTAGCACTTGCTGTGAAGCCGTAGTGATGTATGGCCTGTAAATATGTGCAATCAAAAAAAAAAAAAAACCGGGGGGGGAGGAAGAGAGAGATGGTAAGAGGTAAAGATTGTGAGTGCATGGGGTGTGTGTTTTTTTTTCCTTCAGGGAAAATAATCTGAAATGTAATCACTGTTATCTTGAGTCATGTTATAGACTTTCAATGTCCAAATGCTTGTTTAGCATTATAATTATTTTCTTGCATTATGACAAATGCTTTTCATATGCATGTCCCATGTCAACAACGTGGCTTATTATGACATTATCAACATGGGATCTGTTTTTTCATTTCCTTCAGGGAAAATAATCTAAAAAAAATTAAATTTTCTTGAGCCTTTCAAGGTATACAAATGCAAATTGAACTGAAACAAATGATTTAAACATTAAATCATGTAAACTGTAGTATGACATTAAAATTTAATAACTTTAACTAACCTTAGCAATAAATGAGAGAGACAGAGACAAGAGTTAGTGGATGCCCAAGCGGTCCTCTTTGTTGTCTGAGGATGCTGCAGTTGTCACGGTAACTCTACTCTCTCAAATATCACCTGGAATTCGGAAAATGCAGCTGGACTGTCCAGTGCAAACTCATTAAAATATATACAATATATACATATAAACAATTTAATATTTTTATGATCCAAACTATGCAGGGTGGTCACATATAATTATTATATATACACATATATATATTAGTGCTGGGCAACGATTACATTTTTTTAAATCGCGATTAATCGCATGATTTTCTGTGATTAATCACATTGTTGTGTACAAAATTCAATAATGAATTCAAAAGTAGTGTATTGTGCACTTTTTTCAGTTAAAAGTACTGCTATATTTTTACAGCATTATTCCTTTTACATAGTAGCAGTTGAAATATTTCTTGTAAATCTTAACTTATAACATTAATGTAATCAAATTAAACATAAAACCAAAGCTATTTGCCAATGCCAGGGCATTAACGGTTTTTATAGAAAATATTTTATAGTTTGTTATAGAAAACAAGTTATGCTCAGAGTCCAGAGCCTCGATCATAACATTATAACAGGCATCTTCCGAGCAGAGGCCTGCACTATCGCGGGACCCAACGCAACAGAGTGCGGCACGGGACAACACTAGATGGGAGAGTGCAGGTGCGGGCGGGTAGAGACTCGTGTGTGCGGGATGCGGGAGAATAATGGTGTACTCACACTAGGCAATCTTAACCGTGCCCGAGCGCGTCTGACCCCCAAAGCCCGGTTCGTTTGACTAGTGTGATCGCTCCGTGCCGCGGTTCGTTTAACCGGTGTACCGATGAAACATACTACCTATCAGATTGTGCTACCAAAAATGTAATTACGTTGTTTTAAGGGTAAGGGTAGGGGTAGGTATGGACATTAAAAAAGCCTCAAACCATATGAATAAAATGCTGGTAGCACAATCTGAGCGGGTAGCACAAATCGTCAGAACACCGGCCCTGGCTCGGTTGGAAGAGGTTGGCCAGAGCGCGGTACGCATGCAGTGTGAGCGGAGCGCGAAACATCTGATACGTGCAGCATGATTGCGTGAATATTTCTGAGAGGCAAAAGTGATAGATCTGTAAAGCAATATATTGTGAGAGGGATGTGTGTGTTACCGCTTCCCAAACGACTCAAAATAATAAACCACAAAGTTAACAAAACGATGCACTGCACTGTGCTGAGCGAGAGCGCTTCTCTGCTGCCTTCACGTGCTATCAGATACTTCATATTTCCCACTTATGAAGTCGTGAGCGCTTCATGTGAGTGCTGCTGCAGTCCCCAAATGCTCTCACTGGTTGAGACGCGTGATGACGCCCATCCCAAGCCAGTACTGATCAACATCTCACCCCTCCTGTGACCCATGGTTCGTCTGTATGTGTATTCAGACCCAGTGAGAAACAGACTTTCATAATAATAAAAAACTGTGTTAACGCGCGATAAAATAATTAATCAATTAATGCATTAACGCGATAAAATAATTAATCAATTAATAATAACGCGTTAACTTGCCCAGCCCTAATATATATATTATATAAACCAACCTGATTTATAATATTATAGCCTACATATTATGATATCTAATCGATTACATTCATTGAAATAAATAAATAATTCTACTCCCCATAAATAACACCCAATTTTGTGAAATTCGGCTCGAAAGGAGTAACAGCACAATCAGGGGGGGCACGAGCGCTTTTTTATATGTTCTACATTTCATGTATTTATGTAACACATATTCTACATTAAAAAATCAATTTAGAATGAACAATAACTGCTGTACAAAGAGTAAAAAAAAACAAAATAAAAAAACATACCTGATGCAGAAAAGCCGCCTCTTTTTCCGAATTGCGTAGATGACCACTATCTTTCTTTAATCTCTTCTGATAAATTTTCAGTCAAATCATTTTCTATGTGCTAGATCAGAGCTAGAGCCCTGCATTTCAGCCCGGGCCCGACGGGCCCCGACTTTTTTACGCCCCTCGGGCTGGGCTTCGGGACAATTTTCACGTCATAGTTCAGACGCGGGCCGGGCCTCGGGCTTGTTTTAGGCTTCTCCTTATTTTTATATTTTAGACATCCATCAATTAGTGATGAAAAAAGTTTGCCGCGCTGGTGGAAACGACACGAGACCGTGCTACCGAGACTGTCAAGAACGGCTCGACGGTGTTTAGTGTCCCGCTGCAGCAGTATGGAGCGTGCCGTCAGCGCAGCTGAAGAGATCTGCGTTCAAATGCACGCAATAGGCTTAAGCTTGCCGCAAAGCATCGGCAAAAGTAATTACCATAAATGTGTCAGGGGGAAACAGTAAGGAGATATTTTAATTATTTACTAATAAACTAGTGTTTTCTGAGTCGGTGTCGGATGAAGTTGCCGACCCTGACTCGCCATCTCTTCATTAGACTCGCCTTTAGAGAAGTGCATCTTTACGGATTATGATCATAATAAAAGAGTTTTTGATTTGTTTTATTTCGTTAAGTAGTAATTTAAAGCTTTCTATAGATATATTTATCATGTCTGTGAGGCATGTATTCGCTGAGTTTCGGTTCATTTTTGTGAAGCGCTCCTGTTAAAGAAGAGACGGCAGAAAGCGCATCATGTTTGTTTTCTTTATTTTATAAAAGCACAACGTTTTGTTGATATTGTGAGTGCACTCAAATAAAAGTAGACCCTTTACAGTTACGAATGAAGTATTACTCTTACCTTTATGAGCAAAAATGACGGTGTATCCACTGAAAAACAATGATCAAGAAGTGATCGCGCTGGCGCCTCTATGTCCTGCAAAGCGCGCTTCAGCTTCCACTCGCTGCGCAAACTATTGGATACAGCGCACATTTATCTAGGTTTAACGTTTAAACATTGATATATGCTTGAACTGTTTTATATCTATAGATTTTATTTTAGTCAAGTCGTGATGATTTGAGAAGGCTAAATTGATCAAACATATGCTCACTGTCTGCCGCTGGCCACTTGGTCGTTACTTTAAATGCGTAACGTTAATTAGGCTATGTGAGTGCTGCTCATGTCTGAAAATAATATGAAAAACAAAATTATTTTTGCATAAAAACATTAAGCTATAGCTTATATTTATTTAGTACATTTTTAAATTAATGTAAAAACTAAAATGAACTATAAAACTGAAAGTAATTTTTTTAAAATTGTGTTCAGCGTGGTGGGCCGCATTTGAATTCGTGACGGGCTGCGGGTTGAGAACCACTGATATACACACACACACATATATATATACACACATATAAAAAAAATCTGAAAATGCTGCTTTTGAAAATCTCCCATATTTTGTGCATTAGTATCATATCATAAGTATAAGAACATCATGCATCATTCCGTAATTTGGATTATTATGTGTATCATGATCAAAACAATGAATGCATATTCAAAAAAAGATTATTTTGAAATAACTCTCATTAAATCAGCCAGTATGACATAGTCTTTATATCAAATCCCCAGCCACCTGCATAACATGCCTCTTTCAGCAAACCAACCACTTGAAGTTTATTAAATGGAATTTATTATTAGGATCAAATTCATAAGTGTCCTTAACTTTGATGGAAATGCAGAAGCTCAATTTATATGCGGTACATTTAGTGCAAATTGAAGTAAAAAAATCAAATCATAAGATACTACACTCTCCCAGGGTCACGAAAAGAGGCTATGTTTATCTTATCACTTCAGCGAGAGACTTGACGAGATTATCTTTGTGGCAAATGTACCAGAATTACTGATAATGGAATAAAGAAGGTCACGTGAGGCAGCAGCATCACGATCTCTCAGAATGGAGGGGAGTTAGGGTTCTAAATGTGCAATATTGCAGATTTGCAGTGAAATGTATATATCTACAACTGTATTTTGTAATGTGGTTTTGTTTTTGTGTGATGTGTGAGACGAGTAAAGTTCTTTCATGTGCTGCAAATAAGAGTTTTTGTCTTAAAGTATCCTGCTTTTGGTCGTGATGGAGACACAGTGCAGTACCTGAGTGAGTCCTGCAGTCTCAGACTTAAGAGTGAGCAACGGGAGTTGTAATTCTACATCACTGGTCCATGTGTGTGTATGTGTGAGCGTGATAGGTCACCGTGATCTACGAAAACACTTGCTTCTGGAAGCTTCCATCCAATAGGTCTTGAGACTTTATAGCAAAAAAAGGGAAACATTACACAATGGAAAATGGCTTGGGGGGGGGGGAATGAAACCAAGCGTGACACCACAGACAGACCTTCACAGACAGAGGGCTTCGTGCCCCCAGAAGGATCTGAGGCACTTCAGTGGTCCTGTATAGCAGGTAAATTTTGATACACCAGAAAACCTGTTTCAAACCAGGTCAAGCCATTGAACTGATGTCAGTCCCCTTAAGTGAGTCCATTTTTGATGTAGACAAAGGAGAACTTAACAGATTTGTTCCAAAATGAGGAACAGAAGATTTTAGAGGTGCACTCAGTAGTCTTATATATATATATATATATATATATATATATATGTGTGTGTGTGTGTGTGTGTGTGTGTGTGTGTGTTCTGTTGTATTATCAAAAAGTTGTGTTGCTTCATATTTTTAGTGGAAACTCTTTTTCAGGATTCTTTGATAAATAGAAGTTCAAAAGCATAAAACAGCATTTATTTATTTATTTGAAATAGAGATCTTTTGTAACATTGTAAATTTGTTTACTGTCACTTTTGATCAAATTAATGTGTCCCTGCTTAATAAAAGTATTAGTTTCTAAACAAACAAATAAAATAAAATCAATCAATCAATCTGACTTGCAATGGTAGTGTATATCTAATGTGTTTCTATCACGTAAATCTATAATTGGTAATTTTTTTTTTTTTATTAAATCAAATGAAAACTCTAGTCATGTCAACAACATAATAAAAGTTGTACAATTTTGCTTGCAGAATAAATTAACTCTGTGTATAGTGTATTTCTATAATGGCTATATATTTTACAATGGCTTTAAATATGCCTTTTTTTGTGACTTTTTTGCAGATTTCCGCCTGCTATTAGACGCACAAGTAGACAGCCAAAACACACTGATGTTTCCACTTAGTATTAAAAGTGTTTTGGTGCATTTTCTCATAATGTGCCCCAAAATGATCAATACTTCGGTCCAATATGCATTCAAGAGAGATAGCGTTTTCACTAGAAGTGCAAAGTGTTCATGCGTTTTTGGCTACCTCCATATGGTTTTCTCATTTCTACCTGTATTTTAGCTGACCACTTGTGATCTGACCACAAAAAAATCTTAATACCAGGTAGAATTTAGAAGCATGGCAGAAACGAAGCAGAAATATTCAGTGACCATATATTCTAGTGGTAAAGAAAAACAGAGCCGCAGTGAGCTGTGCAGGTTTGAGGTTGCCCCCCTCTGGTCAGATCAATAAGGTTTCTCTGCAGGCCCAGAGCTGGTTATAATCCTCAGATGAGTTATGTTTCTGTCATAACTATGAGACGGTTTTAACACTGACTCTCGGTGCAGATAAACAGTAGGTGGCATGTGTGGAACAGGGGCAGAGTGACGGTGACAGCTTTTGAAACATTAATCCAGAGGCGAGGAGCCTGATACGAGAAGGCTGTGCACTGTTTGTATGCTGAGCAGTCTGCCAATCTTCATATTGAACATGGGCTCTGGAACACTGGCTGCTTTGTGGACTCTCTTATAAGGTTTTTGACTGATAAAGAAAAGAAGAAGCCACTTTCTGATGCTTAACCTGGTGATCTATAATCTGAGAATTTTGAAGTAAAAGCAATGAACACAAACACACTGATAGGAAACTATTCTCATTCATCAAGTATATTCTCAGAAATGCTTGAGTGTGATTGGTCAGTCGTGGCACTCAGTGCTATACATGGAAATAGAGGCAGTCACTGGCTGTGAGCGATCCCGATAAATATACACATACTGTATATACAGAATTACTGTATTTAAGTAGGCTATTCACGCAAACATAATCTGTAATGTCCATCCAAAAATACTTCAAAATGGCCATGGCACTCTTGTGCCTTGCCTTCATGTGCCGAAACGTGTTGGAGAGTTTTACATTTCTTGGATGTAGCAATTTGATAATAAAGGCTTTTTAATTCACAAGAGTGCCATGGTCATTTTGAAGTATTTTTTGATGGACTGTGATAAACCCTAGACCAGAGAGCACCTTGGCCTTACAGAACCAGGACCCCGAGATGCACTAATATTGGACTTTGTTTGATAATCTGTAATGTCTAAAGTGAACGTTTGGGAAACTGTTGGGGAAAACATTTGATGTGTAACATCATATTACATCTGTGCAGCACAGTACTATGCATTAGTACTTCATAGACCATCTGTCACATTAATGTTAATCTAACAATAAAAGAAAGGAGGGAATTACTCACTGCTCTTGACTGAAATGCTTTTGTAGTTTTAATCAATTTATTTGTAAGGAACACACTGTGTAGTGATTTTTACACTTCACACTGTGAAGTGATTTTTACATTTGATTGTTTGTTTTTCTTACTTAAAAATGCTTTTGATTAGATGTAAAATGAAAAAAGTAATGCACTAGGCCTATTTGTTTCTTTCTTATATTTGTTCTGCTGTTGTTGTTGTTTTTGTTCTGAAAGCCAAAAATAATCTGTTCTTATTTTTAATGACAAAGATAAAATAAAAATAGTTATATTGTGATTATTAATATAGTAATTAATATTATATATTATAATAATATGCTTTGGAACCTTCAGAAAACTTCAACTTGATTTTTCTCAGAACTGACTTTGCTGACTTCGTCAACTTCAAAAGTGTGCAGCTCAGTCATTTTTCGTCCGATTCCAATAAATCATATATCATTTTGAAGGTTAAAATAAGGTCTTTTAATAGTGTGAGTGTGCATATAAAATTAACCAGTTTTAAAAATTTGCTCATTGTGACTCGTTTTGCCAGCACACACACACACACACATATATATATTAGTGCTGTCAGACGATTAATCGCGATTAATCGCATCCAAAACAAAAGTTTTTGTTTACATAATATATGTGTGCATACTATGTATATAAAGACACACACACATACAGCATATATTTTGAAAATATTTACATGTATATATATATATATATACTCTTTTGCAAGGTCATCATGGATTTTGCTATGTCATGTAGCTCCGCCCCTTTTCAGCACTGTGCTCGTTGCTTGCTTTCTTTCCCTTTTGTATTTCCACAGAAGGTAATAGTCGTACGAATAATGAACCACTCTTTTTCAAATCTAACCAGTCTACCAACTGACATTTGTTAAAGCATCCGCTTAGAACATTACAATGCACATGATAACTTTCGTTAACTCTACAATAAGTAAATCCACTAAACCAGCTAATTCTTCAAAAGTGATGCTGTAGAATTCTACAGAACTACTTAAAAACGTCTGAAAGTTCAAAGACAAAATTCTAAAGATGGCTGCACTTGTTTCTCTGATGCATAACATCTATTGCAGCTGAGAAAGCAAAAAAATATATTTGCTGTACTTTCCGTTCACCCCTATAGATGTTTACGACTTTCACTTCTGAGAACCCCAGAAATTGGAAGTATTAGCCTATAGAAAGCCGAATAATAATTTTGTATAATGACCACTTTCCTACATTACTGTTTCATGTATCTTGTATCGCTCTGAAGTTTTCTTTAATATTTTTATGATTTTTTTTAGTAAGTATAAGTGCAATCACATTAGAAATTTTTCTGCATAATGATGTGGGTAAAAATGGGTGTTAATAGTGCAGCGATGTAGGAAGCACAGAAATCACTTTCAAACACACCACTTACTGTTGGTCAGTCCACACAACCAACCAGTTGCGAAATATGCATGGGGAAATCCCTCACCCTCATATAAAATTTCCATTAGCTTTGATTCCTATTGAAATTACTGAATTTTCCCCACTGAACAATGGTAAATTGGAGCACACCTTAACTTATGCAACTGCATTATCGCAAAATAACCCCCTGCATTGCCATATTTAATAGGTGATGTCACGAATCCTGTCCATGGACTTCCATCCGGTTGCCACCAGAAGTCACCCTTCCGTTACACTGACTCTCACACTACACAAACTGTTGCATGTCATCCCGGACTACATTTCCCATCATCCATTGCACTGATTGCACACAGCTGTAACCAATCATACACACACACCTTCTCAAACTGCCTAGTATTGTAAGCGCATATCACTACCCTAGCTGATAGCTACTTTATGGAGCCTGCTCTAGTTTTCATTAGTGATGGCGAGATGAAGCCTCATGAAGCATTGAAGCTTTTCAGCCAAGTGCTTCACAAAAGGGTTCATTTCTCGAGGCTTCATTTGGTCACAATACCACCTGGTGGCCAAGAGTGTAAAACAAGAAGATACATTACAGATGACCTGATGTGATCTGTGATACACTGTATTTTGCGCCAGTTAAGGCTTAGAAATAACGGTGAAGAAAAAAAATTAATTTCCACATAGACTAATCTGTTTATATAAATATAATGTGTATTTTCTAGTGGTATATAATGATTGTATAAAATATTGCCAAACAGGCGCCTATGCATTTCCTTTCTAAACAATCTTCTGTCATCGTCTTTTCTTTCTCACCTCACTCTTGTCAGTCAGCTCGACTCACTCTTCTCACGTGATAAATAAAATCTGACTCCTGCTTCTGTTGTTCGCGCACGGTTCGGCACGCTGCATTGAGAGTTTAGTTTTTAAAAGTGTCTGTCCTCTAACTGAACTAGGCTAAATGATTTTTGTTACTATAAAAAAATCTAAACGACGGTGGGGGGCGGTAGGCAAATGACGTAACCGGTGTTGCGGCTTAACACCAGTATAACCGAAAACACGTCTATCGCAGCAAGCCTAGGCCGCACCGGAGCGCATTCACAAAATGGCGGCGACAGCGGAACCTGTTTGCAAAATGGCGGTGACGACAACGCCCTGTCATGTCACAGCTGCCATCCCTGAGACAAGTCAAGTCACAGCTGCTCATCATGAGTCCAGTCACGTATCAACTGATCTTCCAGAGTCTTGTCACGTCTCAGCTGATCTGCCAGAGTCTTGTCATGTCTCAGCTGATCTGCCAGAGCCTCGTCAAGCAGGTAAATTTTGATACACCAGAAAACCTGTTTCAAACCAGGTCAAGCCATTGAACTGATGTCAGTCCCCTTAAGTGAGTCCATTTTTGATGTAGACAAAGGAGAACTTAACAGATTTGTTCCAAAATGAGGAACAGAAGATTTTAGAGGTGCACTCAGTAGTCTTATATATATATATATATATATATATATATATATGTGTGTGTGTGTGTGTGTGTGTGTGTGTGTGTGTTCTGTTGTATTATCAAAAAGTTGTGTTGCTTCATATTTTTAGTGGAAACTCTTTTTCAGGATTCTTTGATAAATAGAAGTTCAAAAGCATAAAACAGCATTTATTTATTTATTTGAAATAGAGATCTTTTGTAACATTGTAAATTTGTTTACTGTCACTTTTGATCAAATTAATGTGTCCCTGCTTAATAAAAGTATTAGTTTCTAAACAAACAAATAAAATAAAATCAATCAATCAATCTGACTTGCAATGGTAGTGTATATCTAATGTGTTTCTATCACGTAAATCTATAATTGGTAATTTTTTTTTTTTTATTAAATCAAATGAAAACTCTAGTCATGTCAACAACATAATAAAAGTTGTACAATTTTGCTTGCAGAATAAATTAACTCTGTGTATAGTGTATTTCTATAATGGCTATATATTTTACAATGGCTTTAAATATGCCTTTTTTTGTGACTTTTTTGCAGATTTCCGCCTGCTATTAGACGCACAAGTAGACAGCCAAAACACACTGATGTTTCCACTTAGTATTAAAAGTGTTTTGGTGCATTTTCTCATAATGTGCCCCAAAATGATCAATACTTCGGTCCAATATGCATTCAAGAGAGATAGCGTTTTCACTAGAAGTGCAAAGTGTTCATGCGTTTTTGGCTACCTCCATATGGTTTTCTCATTTCTACCTGTATTTTAGCTGACCACTTGTGATCTGACCACAAAAAAATCTTAATACCAGGTAGAATTTAGAAGCATGGCAGAAACGAAGCAGAAATATTCAGTGACCATATATTCTAGTGGTAAAGAAAAACAGAGCCGCAGTGAGCTGTGCAGGTTTGAGGTTGCCCCCCTCTGGTCAGATCAATAAGGTTTCTCTGCAGGCCCAGAGCTGGTTATAATCCTCAGATGAGTTATGTTTCTGTCATAACTATGAGACGGTTTTAACACTGACTCTCGGTGCAGATAAACAGTAGGTGGCATGTGTGGAACAGGGGCAGAGTGACGGTGACAGCTTTTGAAACATTAATCCAGAGGCGAGGAGCCTGATACGAGAAGGCTGTGCACTGTTTGTATGCTGAGCAGTCTGCCAATCTTCATATTGAACATGGGCTCTGGAACACTGGCTGCTTTGTGGACTCTCTTATAAGGTTTTTGACTGATAAAGAAAAGAAGAAGCCACTTTCTGATGCTTAACCTGGTGATCTATAATCTGAGAATTTTGAAGTAAAAGCAATGAACACAAACACACTGATAGGAAACTATTCTCATTCATCAAGTATATTCTCAGAAATGCTTGAGTGTGATTGGTCAGTCGTGGCACTCAGTGCTATACATGGAAATAGAGGCAGTCACTGGCTGTGAGCGATCCCGATAAATATACACATACTGTATATACAGAATTACTGTATTTAAGTAGGCTATTCACGCAAACATAATCTGTAATGTCCATCCAAAAATACTTCAAAATGGCCATGGCACTCTTGTGCCTTGCCTTCATGTGCCGAAACGTGTTGGAGAGTTTTACATTTCTTGGATGTAGCAATTTGATAATAAAGGCTTTTTAATTCACAAGAGTGCCATGGTCATTTTGAAGTATTTTTTGATGGACTGTGATAAACCCTAGACCAGAGAGCACCTTGGCCTTACAGAACCAGGACCCCGAGATGCACTAATATTGGACTTTGTTTGATAATCTGTAATGTCTAAAGTGAACGTTTGGGAAACTGTTGGGGAAAACATTTGATGTGTAACATCATATTACATCTGTGCAGCACAGTACTATGCATTAGTACTTCATAGACCATCTGTCACATTAATGTTAATCTAACAATAAAAGAAAGGAGGGAATTACTCACTGCTCTTGACTGAAATGCTTTTGTAGTTTTAATCAATTTATTTGTAAGGAACACACTGTGTAGTGATTTTTACACTTCACACTGTGAAGTGATTTTTACATTTGATTGTTTGTTTTTCTTACTTAAAAATGCTTTTGATTAGATGTAAAATGAAAAAAGTAATGCACTAGGCCTATTTGTTTCTTTCTTATATTTGTTCTGCTGTTGTTGTTTTTTTTGTTCTGAAAGCCAAAAATAATCTGTTCTTATTTTTAATGACAAAGATAAAATAAAAATAGTTATATTGTGATTATTAATATAGTAATTAATATTATATATTATAATAATATGCTTTGGAACCTTCAGAAAACTTCAACTTGATTTTTCTCAGAACTGACTTTGCTGACTTCGTCAACTTCAAAAGTGTGCAGCTCAGTCATTTTTCGTCCGATTCCAATAAATCATATATCATTTTGAAGGTTAAAATAAGGTCTTTTAATAGTGTGAGTGTGCATATAAAATTAACCAGTTTTAAAAATTTGCTCATTGTGACTCGTTTTGCCAGCACACACACACACACACATATATATATTAGTGCTGTCAGACGATTAATCGCGATTAATCGCATCCAAAACAAAAGTTTTTGTTTACATAATATATGTGTGCATACTATGTATATAAAGACACACACACATACAGCATATATTTTGAAAATATTTACATGTATATATATATATATATACTCTTTTGCAAGGTCATCATGGATTTTGCTATGTCATGTAGCTCCGCCCCTTTTCAGCACTGTGCTCGTTGCTTGCTTTCTTTCCCTTTTGTATTTCCACAGAAGGTAATAGTCGTACGAATAATGAACCACTCTTTTTCAAATCTAACCAGTCTACCAACTGACATTTGTTAAAGCATCCGCTTAGAACATTACAATGCACATGATAACTTTCGTTAACTCTACAATAAGTAAATCCACTAAACCAGCTAATTCTTCAAAAGTGATGCTGTAGAATTCTACAGAACTACTTAAAAACGTCTGAAAGTTCAAAGACAAAATTCTAAAGATGGCTGCACTTGTTTCTCTGATGCATAACATCTATTGCAGCTGAGAAAGCAAAAAAATATATTTGCTGTACTTTCCGTTCACCCCTATAGATGTTTACGACTTTCACTTCTGAGAACCCCGGAAATTGGAAGTATTAGCCTATAGAAAGCCGAATAATAATTTTGTATAATGACCACTTTCCTACATTACTGTTTCATGTATCTTGTATCGCTCTGAAGTTTTCTTTAATATTTTTATGATTTTTTTTAGTAAGTATAAGTGCAATCACATTAGAAATTTTTCTGCATAATGATGTGGGTAAAAATGGGTGTTAATAGTGCAGCGATGTAGGAAGCACAGAAATCACTTTCAAACACACCACTTACTGTTGGTCAGTCCACACAACCAACCAGTTGCGAAATATGCATGGGGAAATCCCTCACCCTCATATAAAATTTCCATTAGCTTTGATTCCTATTGAAATTACTGAATTTTCCTCACTGAACAATGGTAAATTGGAGCACACCTTAACTTATGCAACTGCATTATCGCAAAATAACCCCCTGCATTGCCATATTTAATAGGTGATGTCACGAATCCTGTCCATGGACTTCCATCCGGTTGCCACCAGAAGTCACCCTTCCGTTACACTGACTCTCACACTACACAAACTGTTGCATGTCATCCCGGACTACATTTCCCATCATCCATTGCACTGATTGCACACAGCTGTAACCAATCATACACACACACCTTCTCAAACTGCCTAGTATTGTAAGCGCATATCACTACCCTAGCTGATAGCTACTTTATGGAGCCTGCTCTAGTTTTCATTAGTGATGGCGAGATGAAGCCTCATGAAGCATTGAAGCTTTTCAGCCAAGTGCTTCACAAAAGGGTTCATTTCTCGAGGCTTCATTTGGTCACAATACCACCTGGTGGCCAAGAGTGTAAAACAAGAAGATACATTACAGATGACCTGATGTGATCTGTGATACACTGTATTTTGCGCCAGTTAAGGCTTAGAAATAACGGTGAAGAAAAAAAATTAATTTCCACATAGACTAATCTGTTTATATAAATATAATGTGTATTTTCTAGTGGTATATAATGATTGTATAAAATATTGCCAAACAGGCGCCTATGCATTTCCTTTCTAAACAATCTTCTGTCATCGTCTTTTCTTTCTCACCTCACTCTTGTCAGTCAGCTCGACTCACTCTTCTCACGTGATAAATAAAATCTGACTCCTGCTTCTGTTGTTCGCGCACGGTTCGGCACGCTGCATTGAGAGTTTAGTTTTTAAAAGTGTCTGTCCTCTAACTGAACTAGGCTAAATGATTTTTGTTACTATAAAAAAATCTAAACGACGGTGGGGGGCGGTAGGCAAATGACGTAACCGGTGTTGCGGCTTAACACCAGTATAACCGAAAACACGTCTATCGCAGCAAGCCTAGGCCGCACCGGAGCGCATTCACAAAATGGCGGCGACAGCGGAACCTGTTTGCAAAATGGCGGTGACGACAACGCCCTGTCATGTCACAGCTGCCATCCCTGAGACAAGTCAAGTCACAGCTGCTCATCATGAGTCCAGTCACGTATCAACTGATCTTCCAGAGTCTTGTCACGTCTCAGCTGATCTGCCAGAGTCTTGTCATGTCTCAGCTGATCTGCCAGAGCCTCGTCACGTCTCAGCTGATCTTCTAGAGTCTCGTCACGTCTCAGCTGTTCTTCCAGAGTCTCATCACGTCTCAGCTGATCTTCTAGAGCCTCTTCACGTCTCAGCTGATCTTCTAGAGTCTCGCCACGCTTCAACTGTTCATCCAGAGACTTTTCACTTCTCAGCAGTTCGTCCAGAGTCACGTCACGTCACAGCTGATGTTCCAGAATCACGTCACATATCAGCTGATCTTCCAGAGTCACGTCACGTCTCAGTTGTTCATCCAGAGTCACGTCACATCACAGCTGATCATCCAGAGTCACGTCACATCACAGCTGATCATCCAGAGTCACGTCACATCACAGCTGATCATCCAGAGTCACGTCACATCACAGCTGATCATCCAGAGTCTTCTCACGTCCTGTCTGTTACACCCAGACTATCAAGGTCAGCCCTTCGGTATCCCAGTCTGGTATCCAGTGTGAGGATGCACTGCTGGTGTCTGCACGCGCAGCTGGTATCCCCAAATCCACTCACTCTAGCTCTCCTGTTCCTGAACTGATTGCCCTGTCTGAAGCGCTTCCCATGTAGGGATCGCTTTTTGGTGTGTTTGGGCTGCATACACTACCACAGAACTTCCAGAGATGGCGGTGCTCGCTCCAGGTCCTCCAGAGGTGGCGGCTGAGGCTGCAGAACCCTCCGAGGTGGCGGCACTCGCTTCGGCTCCTGGTATGGTGGTGGCGGCGCCCAGCAATACACTTTCAGCCTGTCATGTCACGGTCGTAGGAACCGTTGCTGAACTCTGTGCCTGTCTTAATAAGAAGAATATTCATGAACTTTTCCTTTTTCCTGATGGTACGGCTGTAGAACCTCCAGAGGTGGCGGCATCCGCTGCAGAACCTCCAGAGGTGTCAGTGGTATCCACTTATAAACTCTCGTCCTGTTCTGTTCCGGCCAAGGAGGCCGTCTGTGAACTCTCTGCCTGTCCTGTTCCGGCCAAGGAGGCCACCTATGAACTCTCTGCCTGTTCTGTAAAGATTATGGAGGCCGTCTGTGAACTCTCTGCCTGTGCTGTAATGGCTATGGAGGCCGTTAGTGAATCCCCTGCCTGCCCTGTTAGGGCTATGGAGGCCAATTATAGACTTTTGTCCTGTCCCGATCCAGCCGAGGAGGTTGCCTATGAACTCTCAGCCCTGTCTGTCACAGCCAGGGACGCTGTCTGTAAATTTCCTGACTGTTCTGTTTTCCCAAATGTGTCTGCTGAACTGTCGACTTGTCCAGTATCCCAGAGTTTATTTGATTTCCCTGTCTGTCCAATTCCAGTCAAGGAACCTGTTATCTGCCCCATTTGTCCAGTTATGAGCCCAGAAAATATAAATACACTCCATGTCTGTCTCGTTAACCCTGTCACTGCCATAGAGACCTTTTATGAACTGTCTGCCTGTTCAGTTTCAGTCAATGAATCTGCTCCACCAGTCCCAGTTAATGAGTCCAATTATGAATTGTCTTCCGGTCCAGTTTTCCCCAATGACTCTGAACCGTCTGTTCAGTGTTCCAAAGTGAGTCTAGTTCAGAACCAACTGTCTTACCAGTTTGAGTCAAGGAATCAAAACCTGAACAACCTGTTGGTCTAAATGTAGCTGTTGAATCTGACTTTGAGCTGCCTGTCTTGCCAGTCTCAGTCAATGAGTCTGATTTTGAACTGTCTATCTTGCCATTTTCTCTCACTGAACTGTCTGTTTTTGAGCTTGAGTTCTTGATTTTGAGCTATCTGCCAGTCCTATTCCAGCCAATGCATTTAATATTGAACTGTCTGTCTATCCAGTCACTCTCAAGGAGACCAACACTGAACTTTTAGCCCTATCAGTCACTCCCAAGGCCATTGTAAATAAGCCCACTGTATTTCCTCTACCAACCCTGGGGGCCGTCTCTGCCATGGTCTCTTGACCCGTCTGCTCCGGCCTTGTGGTCTTCTGCTCCTCCGTGGTGGTCTTCTGCTCTGTCTGCTCCGGCCTGGTGGTCTTCTGCTCCTCTATGGTGGTCTTCTACTCTGTCTCCTCCGGCCTGGTGGCCTTCTGCTCCTCCGTGGTGGTCTTCTGCTCCATCTGCTCCAGCCTGATGGTCTTCTGTCCTGCTCTGGTGGTCTTCTGCTCCGCCGTAGGGATCTTCAGACCTGTCTGCTCAGCTGTGGTTGTCCTCAGCTCCACCTGCTCTGCCGGCCCCACTCTGGCTCCCTGCTTCGCCGGCTCCACCCTGGTTCTCTGCTCCGCCCTGGCTTCCTGCTTCTGCGGTTCTGCCTTGGTGCTCTGCTCTGCCGGCTCTGCCTCAGTTCTCGGTCTCTCCACTTCCACGAGGACCCGGCCCTCCCCCTGTTCCGCCTCTGCTCCACCACCCTCCTGTATTTTACTGTTTTAGGAGCATCTGGAAGCCGCTCCTTGGTGGGGGCTATGTCACGAATCCTGTCCATGGACTTCCGTCTGATTGCCACCAGAGGTCACCCTTCCGTTACATTGACTCTCACACTACACAAACTGTTGCATGTTATCCTGGACTACATTTCCCATCATCCATTGCACTTATTGCACACAGCTGTAACCAATCATACACACACTATATTACACCCACTCAGATCCTTCTCAAACTGCCCAGTATTATAAACGCATATTGCTACCCTAGCTGATAGCTACTTTACGGAGCCTGCTCTAGTTTTCATAGTCTAGTCATTGTCATAGTCTTGCCTTGCCTGCTTTCCCGTGTTCGGTTTCTTGCAAGAGTATTTTGGATTACCCTTTCGTCTTGTCTTTTGGATTATGTTTGCACCTTGCCTGGACTATTGCTCGTGTTCCTCGGATTACCCCTCTTGTCAAGCCCTTTGGATTACGTTCACCATCGATCGACCCACACCTGTTTAACGGATTACTCTTGTGTCTTGTATATCTGCCATATCTGTTTGCTGGTGTTCGACCCTGCCTGTTTCTGACCATGTCTTCTAATAAAGCTTTGCAAATGGATCCACACGCCTCATGTCTCTGTCACTCTGTAACAGGTGATAGGTGAATAATGTTATAAAAACATGAAAAAGAAGGGAAATGGAAAATGGAGCAAAAAACAAGCAAACAGACAAACATTTTTGCTAAATGTCTTTCACGGATATCCACAATTCAATCAGAGAGTGCTGCGCAGCTGTGAATGATGTGCAGAAAGCCAATGCTGGCACTTTGTTTTGTTAGCATGTGCACATCCAGGTCTCATAACATTAGGACCACTCAATGCGCTGCTCTTTTGAATTACTGCTCCTGGGCCAGGCCTGGGAAGGCTCATTTGCGAGCAATCGATACGGGAGAGGGATTGGGTGCAGATGGAGCGGTACATCAGGTCGGCCTTGATGGGGAAATCATTGAGGTCAGCGCTGAGAAGGCTAGAGCTGATCAGCTGTGTTAAACTCCTGCAGTGTCTCAGACTTCGCAGGACAGGGTCGGATATATAAACAGACTGCTCACCGCTGCATTATACCTGAAACTTGCTTGATCGTTCAAAGATGATGGTGAGAAGATGGCATTAGGTTTTAAAGCATCTAGCCCTCGTTAGATTCAATCTTAGATTACTTTGACAAATGAACAATAGCCTTAAAGTGATATATGCAAGCTGACAGGCTGCCCATAATATTGTTTTTGGCTGTGCATGACTTCAGGTCAAATCAGATGAGATTCAGTGAAAAACGATCCATTCCCAAAGAAAGTCTTGCAAAAACACACAAATCATATGTGATTGTTTTTTTTAATAATTGATTCTGTCTAACTGACTTCAGAAAAAGGGCTTCTTTTGGCAAAAGAAAAAAACCTTGTTGAGGGAAAAGAAAACAATTTACAATACCAAATTATTAGTGATAGCCCACATGTACAGGCTACTGCCAAACAAAATGAATTCAAATATGATAATAATAAACAGTAGTAATTAATTAAATACACCAACAAATGGTTAAATAAGTAGCATTTAACGACAGATTTTCTCTAAATCTAATTTAATGTATATTTTACTATATATTATTTTACTTAATAAATATATTATTTCATTAAATATATAATTTTAGTACAGTGTAAATGGTTTTCCACAGGTCACTTTCCACTCTTGAAGTCACTACTGTCAAAACTCAAATATGACAAAAATAAAATTTAGTAATCAATTAAAAATGGAAAACATCAGCAAACGGTACAATAAGCATATATTTTAATAAATGAACACTGAGGCCAGAGAATTTAGCACTGTTTCTTTTTTAACTACTAGTATAGTGTAAATGGTTTCACACAGGTCACTTTTTCCTCTGGCAATCATCATTGTAAAAAGGAAAACATGACAATACAATGACAATACAAAACTAATTAATATTAAAAACATCAACAAACAGTTAAATAAGCAGATTTTTAATGACAGCTTTTAAATAAAATCTAGCATATATTTCACTAAATGAAGACTGAGGCCAGTGATTCCATCACTGTTTCTTTTTTGTTCAACTGGTTTCACACATCCCTTTTCCCACTCTAGCTATCACTATGGTCAAAACGGACGTGAGCGTCGATCATTTTTTCTCCCATTAAGCACAAATGATTCAGTTGTGTTAATGACATTTTTGTTTTGTAGTATGCATGCGTCCATGGCAAACAGCCGTACTTGAACTTTTGTCCGAGCGATTAGGACGCAAGGACAGTGCCTGCAGCATTAGGTGTCCTTTAATTGCCATTTGCATAGTGGGTTAATCATTTTCCGACTCCCCAATTACTTACCCTCTGTGTCCATGTCAATGATGCTCTCACACAGATGCCCACATTTGGGATTATGGAGGCTTTTTTTTGCTTAAATGGTTGTCGTCCCGGGATCAATCACAAAGTGTGCATTTAGAGAGTGGAACGAGGTTTTCCATTTGGATGCTTGAATGGCTTCTGTTTTGTACATTTTATAATAATAATAATAATTCTGGATTTATTTATTATTATTTTCAAAAAAGTGCCTAGCATTTTTACCAGTCCATAAAAACATATTTAATTACCCATATATTTATGACAGTTACTATGTATTCACCTTATTATGATGCAATTATACTTTCTTTAGGCAAATTATGTTCAATTTTGTTAAAAAGAAAACGTTTTCAATCTTTTATTGACTAACAAATTTAATACATATTCATATTTCATTTACATAGATCTGACATGAAAAAAGTTCCTGACAGTGAAAGGAGAGTAAGTATTCTGGAACACAAAGAGCTGACTTCCAAATTATTTATTGTTGATTCCCTAGATTTTGGCATCTTGTTTTCTTTCCCCAGCTGTGTAGTGCCGACTTTGCCCTTTCCCTGAAAGGACGATATGAGTGTCAGATTTATGACCTGCTAAACGAGGCTGCTGGCCCGATTGAAATCTACTGCAGTGAGTAACAATGACAGAGTGAGGATGTTTGCCCATGATTAGCAGAAATGCTAGAGGTTAATTACTCAGATCTACGTTTATTGTTCCATTTGCACATTTCAGACAGACTGATCGTTATTAATTAGGGTCACCGATCCGATCGAGGCGAACAAGGAGCCCCTACAGCCATTTCAAGCAGGCAGAGACCGAGGCACCATTACCTCGGCGGAACAGTTAGCGCTGTAAGCTATTGGCTTCATCTAAGAGCTGCATTAACGTGAAGAGCTGAGCTCATAAACAGTGTGGGCCGAGCTTTAAATGGCTGACTGGGTTTATGTGCTCTTCTGTTTGATAATGCTTTGCACTTCTAATGCATTTTTAAGTGGCCCTTCACGTACTCATTTCCCAATAAAGTGGATTACTTTGCTTTAAGACCCGGTATGAAGGGGTAAATCACAGCAACAGCCAAACGAGAATGGGGAAATTAGTTTTTTTTTTGCATATGGAAAGCATCACCTGGCTAAAGAACCCTTAAGAACCTTCAGATGAGGCTTCGCGGCTAATTACAGGAAGTGTTTTTGACTTCCTGTTTTGGAGTGTTGAATATACAATTCAAACTATTCGACATACAATACATAACAGCTCGCACGCAGTGCCAAAAGCACTTGACGGGCCAAAAGCAAACGTAGAAGTCAATCAGCCAATATGCTGGTATACTAATATCAAAATGAGAGTTTGATCCTTGACATTTACTAGATATTATTTACTTAAGCTTGAAAATTGAATCAATACATTTCAGCAATTCCATAAATGTAAATCAGATCTTTAAAACAGGATTATCCTCTATGAGGTGATGTTATTCAGAGTGAAATGACTGACCGCAAGAAATCAATTCGGCAAATTAGAGTAGGATGAATCAGACGGCACCCATGTGGACATGGAAAATCAATAAAATAATTTAAAAGATAAAGGCTCTGGGTCCTTCAAATCTCCCCTGTGGCTATACGTGACAGTTTATTCTCATTAAAGTTTTGGATAAAATGTCATACAATGGAATTTGAGGACTCATGCATAAGCAGAATGAGTCGTACCACCTTCCTGTCCGTGGTGAGTAAAGTTGGCACAAACCAGGTGTTTCTAATAAGTAAGTCTGCACTGAGGCCTTTGTTGTATCTGATGACTCAGAGATGTTTCAGAGTCATTTCTGCTGCATTAGCTTTATCGCTATATTTAGAGTGGCAATGCACTTTCTGGCTGAGGGATATCATATCTGAATGGCTTCGATAGAAAATATGATGGCAATCATATTTCATACCATGTGGTGGTGCTGCAGTCCAGTTCCTCATTCTGTCAGATGGAGATGTACTCTGATTTTTAATAGCAGAACCAATAAGCACAGCAGGTGAGTTGGATTAATGTATTTTTTAAAAATAGAACTAAACTTAAAAAAATGCCTTTGTGCTTCAGTGCCATCCATTCTTTTCTCAGCATGTGCTGCGGCATGATTAATTAATATGATTGTATTATTTGACTGTTTGCCCGTTTTATGTACATAGTCGTTGTTGGTTTTTGTCTTATTAATGAACTTCTTGTCTTGTGGTGGCAGCATGCGTTTGTTTCTCTACTCAAAATGATCATTTGGGTTACCCTTGTCGTGATTCCAAGTTTTGAGGTCTGTGTTTGGTGTTTCTGAAAGTTTTAATCTCATAAGTATTGGAATATAAACCATGAAAGGAAATTATTTGCTTAGAACTGTTTTAAAGTCTTAAAAATGTACTATTTTTAAGTCTTAGAAACGAATAAAGTTAGCTAGGTAATAGTTAAGGTAATTGTTCAAATGACTGCAGTTTAAATTCAGTCAAGATATTTACTTAAAATAATTACGCAAAATAATCAACTAAAAAAAACATGTAAACTGTTGTCTTCATTTTTTAAAGTTCCGCAAACATCCCATTTTTAAGAGTGTATATAAACAGTGTGGTAATATATGACAAATGCGTGACCACATATGACAGAAAATCTATCCAATAAAGAACAAATATTTAGACTTACCCTAGACAGATGGTTCATTTTAATAACACTGCTGTGATGAAGGTAAATAAGATTGAAAGTTAGTCTTTCTGAAGAGGGACTCAGAGTTTCACAGAACAAGTTATTTACAGGCACACTGAAAGGTCACACTAATTTCTGAATAACCAGCCATTGATTTTCAGTTATACCTTTTAATAACGTGGAGAAAGAGACACTCCTTTATATACAATATTTATTAAGTGCCTCTAAATTATTAAGTGCCTTTAAAATTGAGAAATTCTCTTAGGCTTTGCTCTAAATCTTTTTTCTTTCTTTTCTTTGCATTCTTCACGGTTTGCTCTATTTAAGATGTTCATCGACACAATGTAGGCATGAAAACCTCCATAATGGAGATGGCAAAATGAGCAGAGATTATTCTTTTGAAACGACTAATTGGTATGAATTACTAAAGCTATGGCTGTTTACACCCATCTTCTTGTTGGCTGACAGGTCTGGACCTCACAGGGCACCCCTATGATTGAGAATGAACTCAGACAGCATCTGATGAGGTCGGGCTATTTGTTGATTAATATACAAAGAGTCACACTAGGACTCCATTAATCAAATGAGAATGTCACGTTCCGTATGATTTACATGTCGCCTCTCCTCCAGCAATTCTGTTTCGGACATGGCACGGGGTGGGAACGGAAGGATGAGGGATGAGAAGACAGGATGATGAAGGGTATTTTAGAGAATGAGTTTACTGTATGTGATGTCACAGTGGGACTATTCGTACAGCAGCGAAGTTTCATTTCTGTCATAAATCTATCTATTCAAAATATACAGTCAAACACAGCCTGCAGGCGTACATTGACTTGTTTATTAGTTTGGGTTGGGATTGGGCACAGGTTTCCCAAAGAAATGTACATATAAATTAGATGGAATATATAAAGAATAATATACTTTGATAATAAACAATACATAATAAAAAATATTGTAATATTTAATAATTAAAAATACAGATTCATTTAGTTTATATTGTTTGTTTATACGCTTATATGACTTCTATGACTTTCTGTGATCAAACTAATTAATAATAATTCTCATTCAGGTTCAGATTCAGATTTTTCGGTTCTAGCTTCAAATACGATTCTAATTCATGTCATGTTTATATATTTGTTTGTTTTCATAATACTCTGTCGTCACATTGATGTTTTAATAATGAATCTGATTCTAATCCTTATTCTGATTTTGATTCTGATTGTAATGTTTGTTTGTTTGTCATGCACTGTGATCACACTAATAAATAAAAAATCATTCTAGTTCTGATTCTGATTCTAATTCTCACTGTTGTTCTGATTCCACTTACTATTTTAAATGTGATTCAGACCATGTTTTACTTTTTTAACATTTGTTTACTTTTTTGGTCACACAGATCAATATATGTTAATTACAGATAATAATGGTTCTGGTTCTTATTATAATTATAATTTATATTTGTATCCCTATTCTGACTCTCAATCTGACTCCTGATTTAGTTTTTGTCACGCATCTGGTTCTGAATCTAAATTTCACTCTTACTCTGATTAAAATTCAGATTTTGAGTGTGATTCAGATTAGACGTGTTTTTTGTTGTTGTTTTACAGTGTTTTCACACTGACACATCAATAATGTTTCTGGTTCTGATGTAAATTTTTGAATTTCTGATTGTAAGTTTGACTCTTATTCTGAATAAATTCTGATTGAGTGTGATTCCGATCATGTGTGTTTGTTTGCATGTTTTTTTAATAAAAATTTTGTTATTCTTATTCTAAATAATCTGATTTCTGATTCTCTTAATACAGTGATGGATTTACAATGATTCCGATTCTAATTCCACATGAAAATTCTGACTCTAATTCTGATTCTAATGGCTGTTTGATATGGACTGAGGGTTTTATTTCCCTCTCTGTAGGTCTGTGTGCAGGCTGGTGGTCAAACCCTGACTCTGTCAGTCGGTGACCCTGAAAAATGACACACTGATTGACTCTTTGTCACCACTGTGTCATAAGGATGGTTGTCGTGGCAGCAGCGGAATGTTCCGAGCATAAAAGCAGAGCCATCAATCTCTGCCGGAACACGTCTTGTTCCTCGCTGCCCTGGGATGATTTCAAACACCACAGGTCTTTTCCATCAACCTTTAAAAATGACAGATGCTTGCCAAGACTGCTTTCTCGCTGTATCAATGTGAATACAAATCAATAAAAACTACACACAGAGAGTGTCAAACATATTCACAAACTTATTTTTGATGTTTCCTTCTCCACTTAAGTTGCAACTGTTTCAGAGGCACCAAAGTGCATGGAAGCAGATGTAATTTCATTTATATGTGACGTTTCCCAGCATGCCCCATTCAGACGCCAGAGCATAGCAGGGGGGACACTCTTTTATTCCCTCAGTCTCAGGAGACATTCTCCAGCGTTAAAGATCTCACCAGAAGGTGAAGTCAACTAGCAAACATCCCACAATAATAGCACAAAGTGGATTTAATGTCTCACAAAGCATCAGCCGTAATCCACAAAGATGACTCTCACAGTCTTTCAGGGAGTTTTTATGATGCTAATCAGATCGCTGACAGCTTGAAGTCCACGGCTGACAGTGATGAAAGCCAATTTAATTTTCTGTTTCCACACAATGCAACATTATTGAAACATGCACTTATATCTCTACGTTGTGATGATGTATGATGAGCTCTTTTGAAGCATATGGTGAAACTAACATTTGGGCAAAAACTGTGTCCAGTTGGGTTTTCATTTAGCAGCTGTTTTTTAATCTGGATGCAGGACCCCCCACAGTTAGGCCAAGTATTTACTTTTCCCTCAACAGTTTACATTTGATAACAAGTGCGATATGTTCACTTCCTCAAGACACTCTCATGTCCCATTCTCTTGCATAATAGACCAGTGAACACAAAGTGAGAGAGTACGGGACTAGAAAGAAGTTTTAATATACTAAAGTAAATCACAATAATAATAAAAAATACATAATTATTATGACTTATTAAGATGCCAAAATTATCTTACAAATTAAAAGCATGTACATATACAGTCTGACCTTGTCTAATACTTTTCCTGTAAAATAAGACTTGTTGACTTTACCCCATAGGAAATTTGGTAATACTTCCTTTTTGTGTCACGCTAAAGCACATATTTTATTCTGTTACTCACTGTTACATGAAGA
Source organism: Sinocyclocheilus grahami (assembly GCF_001515645.1). Taxonomy (NCBI): domain Eukaryota; kingdom Metazoa; phylum Chordata; class Actinopteri; order Cypriniformes; family Cyprinidae; genus Sinocyclocheilus; species Sinocyclocheilus grahami. The sequence continues at coordinate 3,823,294 of NW_015505328.1, forward strand.
ACAGTGAGTAATCTGACCTTGTCTAATACTTTTCTTTTACAACGTTTACTATAAAACAAAACCAAGTGATGAAAACATATTTGCAAATTTGTTACATATATATATATATATATATATATACTGTATATATTTCTTTCTCTTATTATAATATTTTGACCCATATAAACTTTGGTAATACAAATGTACTTTCTATTTTGTGCAAATAAAGCACATATTTTATACTGTTCCCTTTCAGTCGGTCATTCTCGACATCACGTCGGTGACCGACGAATTGGGATCTCGCTTAGAGAGACCAATCTACTTAGAGTGTAAACTAAACAAACCAATGGACATTGGCATGCGATGATTGCATCCAGCTGCCGCTGATCACAGCGTGAGCATAAAAAGGCAGCAGGTGCAATGCATACCAGCTTTTTGCTTCGGAGCCGAGCGATCACATCGTTTTGCTCCTGACTACTCTACTGAGAGAAGAAGACTGAACAAGTTCAGTGCGCTCTTTGGAGCTCTTGGTGTTGGCGGTACAGCGCTTCAGCGGTGGTGGTTTTCCCATGTCGAGTGCGTTGCACACATCAGGCTGCACTACCCCGTTTGTGTTGCAGGTGGCCATCTCCCCTGTGCGCTTTAGCAAGCTAAAAGAGCTTTTTCCCTAAAAGAGTATTCACGGGTGCGTCTTTTTAAAGACGACGTTGCATCTAGCAACAGACAACGTATCACCCATGCGTTTCTGGATGCGGTCGTTACCTGGCATCGGGTGATGGTCACGATCGCTGCCTCACGTGCCTAGGCATTTAGCACACTGAGATGGCGTTTGTGGATGAGTCATGTTCTCATTGCAGGAGGATGATCATCTCGGAGTCGCGGGCCAAGCTCCATTACCTCAAAGGGGCGGAGCTCCGTTGCCTCTCCCTCGATCTAGTTCTCGTCATGGCGGCAGTCAGGCAGGGGCTACTTCAGGCAGTAGCATGGGCGGTCTGAGGGTAAAAGTGATTGCAAACCCTCCAGGGAACCAACCCTCGGGGGCCCATCGCTCCTCTTGCACTCTGCAACCAGTCGAGGCTAAAGCACTAAGGGATCTGCACGAGGGTGGTCTTGTGGTCCAGGAGCGTCACCTCTGGTTGTGTCTGGTCGACATGAGGGACACCGATAAAGTTCGGTTCCTCAAGGTCCTTGTGTCCCAGACTGGCCTTTTCGGCGACACAATCAAGAACACGGCCCAGCAGTTCTCGGCTGCACAGGAGCAGACTGAGGCGATCTGACATTCTGCCTCGGCGGGCAGCTGCTGCTGCCTCCACCCGTCCGCCGGCCACAGCGCCCCAGGCTGCTCATTGCCGAGGGCAGCCCCCTGTGTCCACCTCCGCTCCCGTGCCGCATCTGCAGCATTCTCAAGCAAGAGGCACCATGGAGCTTGGCGTAGGCAGGCCGCCCCGCCCCTCCAGGCCCCCGTCAAACGTGGCGGTGAGTGGAAGAGCAAAAGGCCCCAGGGCGACCCAGAGAGGGAGGAAGCTGCTCTTTGGGGGATGGTGAATGCACCTCTCCCTCCCCCGAAGGAGTGCCGGGTGGAGAATCTGGAAAATCTCGATGAGAGAGCAGTTTTCTCTGTCCCTGGGTCCCAGAAGGGCACGGAGAGTGGCGTACGTACCAACACCGGACCACACTCATCCTCCTCCATCGCCAGCAGGCAGCAGCGGGCGGTTCGAGAACGTCAACAAAGGCCCTACTCACGCACCCTCTGCCAAACTATGGAACCAGGTAAGCGTTGCACCGCACCCTCAGGCCCCTCTTCGGTCTGCCCACAAGCCGCCCGAGTTGGGTCCCTGCGTTCCACCTCGCTGCCCCACTGCGGGTACGGCAGTGGTTCCGCTGTTCCCGCTGGTCCCGCTTGCATGGTATCTGGGTGCCTGGCTATCCAGCCCTTCTCGCTGGCTTCTGCGGGCCATCAGCCTCAGCTATGCAATTCAGTTCACCCGGCGTCCCCCCAAGTTCAGTGGCATCCACTTCACAGCAGTGAAGGCGGCCGATGCTCCTGTCTTGCGTGCGGAGATCGCCGTCCTACTGGCGAAGGACGCGATAGAGCCAGTCCCTCCAGCTGATATGAGGACGGGGTTTTACAGCCCCTACTTCATTGTACCCAAGAATGGCGTTGGTTTACAACCAATCTTGGATCTGTGTGTCTTGAACCGGGCTCTTCACCGGTTACCATTCTAGATGTTGATGCAGAAACGCATCTTCAGGTGCATCCGTCCCCGAGATTGGTTTGCAGCGATCGACCTGAAGGATGCGTACTTTCATGTGTCGATCCTTCCACACCACAGACCATTGCTGCGGTTCGCGTTTGAAGGACGAGCATATCAATACAAGGTCCTGCCCTCCGGGCTGTCCCTGTCGCCTCGTGTCTTCACGAAAGTTGCGGAGGCAGCCTTTGTTCCCCTGAGAGAACAGGGCGTTTGCATTCTCAACTACCTCGATGACTGGCTCATACTGGCTCAGTCTCAGGATCAGTTGTGTGCACTCTGCGACTTGGTGCATTCGCACCCCAGCCGGTTGGGCCTTCGGGTCAACTGGGAAATTGGGATGCTTCATATTAGACCGCTTCAGCACTGGCTTCACGGCCGAGTCCCGAGGTGGGAGTGGCAGCGCGGCACTCATCGGGTCCAAGTTATACCGTCCTGTCAACAAACCTTCACCCCGTAGTCAGACCCCGTAGTCTGAGGTCACTTTGTGCCATTCACATTCTGGGTCTCCTTAACCATATGGCCAACGAGCTGTCACGAGCTACGCTCCCAGGAGAATGGAGACTCCATCCCCAGACGGTCCAGCTGATTTGAAGACGTTTCGGAGCCGCTCAGGTAGACCTGTTTGCGTCTCCAGAGACTTCTCACTGCCAGTTCTTTTCCTCCCTGACCGATGGGACACTCGGCACAAACGCACTGACACACAGCTGGCCATGGGGCCCTTCGCAAGTATGCATTTACCCCAGTGAGCCTTCTCGCACAGACACTGTGCAAGATCAGGGAGGATGAGGAGCAGGTCCTGTTCGTGGCGCCTTATTGGCCCACTCGGACCTGATTCCCGGAACTAATGCTCCTTGTGACAGCCCCTCCTTGACAGATTCCTCTGAGGAAGGATCTACTGACTCTACTGCATCTACTGCACCCTGTGGCACCCGCATTCAAACCTCTGGAAACTTCATGTCTGGTAACTGGACGGGACGTGGAGGTTCTAGGTGACCTATCCCAGGAGGTAGTTGACACCATCACTTCGGCGAGAGCACCGTCTATGAGACACGCTTACACCGTGAAGTGGAACCTGTTCGTCGAGTGGTGTTCTTCTCACCGAGAAGACCCCCGGAAATGCCCGATCAGGGTCGTGCTTTTCTTTCTGCAGCAAGGGTTGGAGCAAAGGCTGTCTCCCTCCACCCTTAAAGTCTACGTCGCTGCGATTGCTGCTAACCATGACCCTGTGGAAGGGAAGTCAGCAGGGAAGCATGACCTGGTCATCAGGTTCCTTAGGGGGGCGGGAAGGTTAAAGCCTCCCCGGCCCCCATCTATACCCTCTTGGGACCTGTCTCGAGTGCTCGAAGCACTACAACAGGGCCCGTTTAAGCCTTTGCAGTCAGTTGAGCTGAAGTTTCTATCAATGAAAACTCTTCTCCTGCTTGCACATGCTTCCGTCAAGAGAGTCGGGGACCTGCACACATTCTCGGTCGACGATTCGTGCCTAGAGTTCTGGCCGGCTGACTCCCAGGTAATCCTGAGGCCCCAGCCCGGCTATGTGCCCAAGGTTTCTACTACCGCCTTCAGGGATCAGGTAGTATACCTGCAAGCGCTGCCCCCGGAGGAGGCAGACCCAGCCCTAGCTTTGCTCTGTCCCGTCCGAGCCTTGAGATGGTACGTAGACCGGACACAAAGCTTTAGGACCCCAGACCAGCTCTTTGTCTGTTACGGAGTCCGGCAGAAGGGGAAGGCCGTCTCTAAGCAGAAGATGGCCCACTCGGCAGCCAGACGTGGCAGAACGTGCCAGGCCCTCACTCGATGAATCCTTGAGAACCGGTAGAGGGCTGGGTTACATATGTAGAGGCCAATTTGATCCCATATGTGTAAAGTACAGGGTATAGCCTCAGAGCCCGTGTTTCCCCGGCAGACTTCTGCCATTTCCAAGAGGGTTATAATCGCCTCTAATCTTCCATATGCACCTAAACGGTTGTTCATATGTATAAGTGCTTCTGAAACCTCCTTGGGGTTGAGGTTTCCGTAACGTTCCTGTCCCAAGTGGTACGGGTACGTTTTCCCAGTGTTATCCAATCTCACTGAGTGGGTAGTGCTACGACAACAGTGACTGGTCTTCTTGTTGCGAGCCATGGCCTACACCAAAAAGGGGCGCAGGAGGCTCGCACAGGACATTGGAAGGGGCAGCATCCATGGTGCTTTGGTAGGGATCCCAATTCGTCGGTCAACGACGTGAAGTCGAGAGTGACCAACTGAAAGGGAACATCCTGAGCGGACCGGGTCACCGGCTCGGCTCCTCAGCGAAAACCTGGTATGCATTGCACCTGCTGCCTTTTTATGCTCACGCTGTGATCAGTGGCAGCTGGATGCAATCATTGCATGCCAATGTCCATTGGCTTGTTTAGTTTACACTTGAAGTAGATTGGTCTCTCGAAGCGAGATCCCAATTCGTCGGTCAACGACATGACGTCTCCATTCCCTCCTTCACGGAACAAGGGTTACATATGTAACCAAGACGTTACTCACTGCAAATAAAGCATAATTATTATACGTGTGTATTTGATATTATATGAACAGTGAGTAATCTAAAATATATATAAAATATATATCTATGTATACACACACATACTACTATTTTATTATATTTTTCTTGTAATGTTTTAGCCATAAGAAACTAATTTTAGCCTAAAGAAACATGTTGTTTCAGCCATAAGAAACTAAATTTTGAAAAAAAAAAAAAAAGTATGTACACATACCTAGCCTGTCATCATATGAAGTACAATGAGCAATTACCCTGCTTCTTTTCTTATATATATTATTTTCAATAAAGGTAATAATACATATTTAGTATAATAAAAAATACATATTTTTGTTCTTTAATTTTTAAAAATATTTTTTTATTACATCTATTAGATTTTCTTTTATAATTATTATATTGTTTCAACCATAACACTGATAATAATAGCTAAGTGTTATCTCTTGTGCTGATAAAGCATGCTGAAACACTGAGAGAGTGAGAGCGAGAGAGAGAGAGAGCGTGTCTGTGCATCCGCTGCATGTTCTCTGTGCCTCAGTCATTAGTGCAGCAGTGTGAGCGAGCGTGTGAGACCTGCTCTCTCTGGCCGCCCTGCTCTCTGCTCTGTTGTTGTTTATGAGGGCCGAGGAAGGGCCGGGGAGTTGCTGAAATGACAGGACATGCCAACAAATTGCATCACTTCTGCCTCAGTAGCTGGGGACAAAGCAACGCCATATGCTCAGAGCCGGCGATGAATGGGGCTCATTTCCATGGCCGCACCAGGCTCCCAGCATCCCCTCTGTCCACCCAGGAGACAGCTATGCCAGGACATGTGACACAGATGAACCAGTGTACTTCATCTCACCAAAGAGAAAACGAACTTTAATGCCAACTACTACTTTGTTTTAGGTTTAAGTAAAGTTGGTCACACTCTTAAAAAAGATTATGAAAGTTTAGGTAAATTCATGTAGATAATTATTTTCACTTACTAATTTTCTGTTCTTTTCTTATGACAGTATAAAATCAAACAAAATCAAAATAGATGTTCTTTACTTTCTTAATGAACATTACTGGCCCTATATACTGAAAAGAAAAGAAAGAAAGAAACTGCTTATGTTTAATTTGATAGCTTGCTCTGTTTCTCTTGCTTTTTTCTGCTGATGTAATTTACAGAAGGCCACACAAGTTTTGGATGATATTAATTAACCAGTATTCAAAAAGCTATTAATACATTATTTTAGCAAACTCAGTATACGCAAACCTCAGTTTTTACAATCAAATCTAGAATAACAACATTTATAATATAAAATAAAAATAAAGAATAAAATAAAAGTCCTGCCCTACAATTTTCTCAGAAATAAATTACGGAATTAAAATAAATAAATAAATAAATAAAATTCAATAAAAAAAAATTCGAAATCATTTACACTGTTTGGATCTCTGACAACTTGTTTCACCCATAGGAAATTTGGTAATACAAATTAGCTTTTTTTTTTTTTTTTTGCTGATGAAGATTTATACATCATTTGGAAGCTTTCCATTGATGTATGGTTTGTTAGGATATGACAATATTTGGCTGAGATACAACTATTTGAAAATCTGGAATCAGAGGGTGCAAAAAAAATCTCCATCATCAATTAAGTTTTGATATCTTTACTTAATAGCCTAATGATTTTTGGCATAAAAGAAAAATCTATCATTTTGACCCATACAATGTATTTTTGGCTATTGCTACAAATATACCCCAGCGACTTAAGACTGGTTTTGTGCTCCAGGGTCACATATTTTATTCTGCTACGGATTGCTATATAGGTAATCTGGCTGTCTAATATTTTTATTGTAAAATATATTTGCAATAATGGAATAAAACAAACAAGCAAACAAAAAATACAATAAAAATGCAATATATTAGCATTTTTTATATTTATTTTCTGTTTTATTGTTTTTATTGTATTTATTTTACTTTTTTGTTTACTCCATAAGAAACAAAGTCAAATTATGTACGCATACCTTTGCCTGTCATCATATGAGAAACACTAAGCAATCCATCTATTTCGCTTCTGTTCATTAGTTGTTTTAATTTTGTTTGGATTGTTTTTTATTCTTCATAAATGAATGAATAAAATCTTTGAAAGCATTTACACTATTTGTATCACTGATTTAATTATTATGATTCTAAAGTGTTAACTATAATTGAATAAAAGCAACATTTTTTGGTAGAAAAATGATGATTGCGAAGATACATTTTTGTAAGGTATACTGCAATGTATTTCTGCAATATAGGCCATAACAAAGAGACTATGCACATCCAAAATTAATGAGTCTCCTTAAAAATACACCATATTTCGTGTTTAAGGACACTGTACCTTTTTGCAATCCCCACAGAGACGCGTCCCTCTCTGTCGCCAGCCTCTGCTCCTAATAATCACTCTAATTAGAGTCGTGTGCTGATAATCAATCAAAACGATGGGGCTAATCTGTTAACCTCTCTCTCATTCTGCACCTAATCCACCAACCCATTAGCAACCCTTTACGTCACTAAGGCTATTTAACCAAAATCACAGAAACACTCCAAAACCTTCAACGGTGGCCAATTTGTGTATATATGACCGCTGATTCGTTATTTTGAGTGCTTAGTGACAAAGCCAATTACGAATGGCAAGAGAGAGAGGGAGAGGCAGAGAGAGATATGATTCTGTCGGTGTTAAATTGAGCATAGAAAGTCCACAGGGTTTAGGCATGTCTGCACAGATGTTGTATGGCTGAGTTGTATTCATTACTTCCCTGAAATGATTTTAGATAGCCGACCTCTGAGCTAGACAGACATTGATTAAATAACTCTCACAAATCGGGATCAAAACGAAACCCGACTTTGATGGAGAGTATGTAGTCTATATAAACAGAGAAATAGAAAAGATTCAAGTATCGGACATAGCGCTCAAACAGTGTGATAAATCCCTCTCTGGTATCACACCACTGGCTTCTATGCAGGTGTTATCCGCACTAACTTTTAGGCCAGAACTAGTTCAAGGTTATTTGTCAGCATATGTTTACTCCGGGGGGGCTGACAGGGGTTGGGTCGGGATCCTGAGTCAGCCCCACTTATGATGTTCGCTGGTGTATTCTCCAACCTTCTTTTCTGGGTTGGTGCCAGCTGCTCTGCCAATCCTCAGCTTGGCACAGGTTGAGATCAGGCATGCAGGTGCTCACTCTTTCTGTCTCCCGCCACTCTTTATGCCAGGAGTGTGACCCTGAGGTAATTTTAGTGCCAGGGTTGTTGGGGCGCTGCCAGACAGTGGTGGTCATGTCAGATATGGTCATTAGTGTTGTGAAGATCTTGCCAGAGGATTTCCTCCTATGACCTGCTAAATGTTTAGACTCTAGGTTTAGAGTAAACCAGGTGTCCGGGGGGTGAGCTAATCTGTCGTAGTGTTTTAATTTAAATCCCTACAGTTAATGACATATGCCACTTATTTCTGACACTGAGGTTTACTGGTAATGTGTTGTACTAGACTGTACAGCTTTGAAAAGGGACTGAAAAGAAGGTTGTTTACCTTACAGGAGTCTTACTTTAAAAATTTAAGAAAACAATTAAATGTGTTATTTTATTGCTTTATTGATTCATTTTCAAGTGTTATATTATAAAATATAAATAAAAATGGGGGAGGGGGGGGAAGAAAGTGGTGTGAGTGTATAAGGTGGTGGAATGGCTAGAGAAAGGGGTGTAATGAGAGAGAAGATGAAAAGTGTAACAGGTAGAAAGAGATAAGCAGGGAGGAGGATGTGAGAAAAGAGGAGAGGAGAAGGAAAGGGAGAAGAGATGACTAGAGAGGAGGTTTACTATGATTGTTGATAGTACAGATTTTTAGTCCTTCTGGGACAACTTCTGTTATTGACTGTAAATGTCCAAACATTTTTCAGAATTTAAGTTTGAGATCATTCAGGTGGACAATCAAGATTATTTTGAATGGAACAGGAGCATTGTTGACATGGTGATCCATAACAACACCACCAGCCTCAAAGGAAGAGGCCTATGGAGATGTTGAGACAGGAGCCTGTCAAGCATGGATTCAAACTTCTTAAATTTTTTCTCCTATGATGCAAGCGCAGTAAATATGTAGTCTAGATAAAATGCAATGAAATTCTCTTCCAGATGCAAATGAAAGGCAAGATCAATAATTCAGGATAAGTCATGTATACAGCAAACACACACACGTGTGTGTATATACAGTGGTGGCCAAAATTACTAGAACACTAGTATTTTCACCAGCTAAAAAAAATCATATATACTGTATATCCACCACTGTGCTGTAAAAGACTGATCTGTAGTTTTCAGAAAAGTTTGCTTGCAGTTCTTGCTGCTAAAGGTGGCATGAACAGATTTTAAGTTTAAAGGGGCAATTAGTTTTTTCTCATAGGTGACAGCAGGTGTTGGATAACAATTTTTATTTTTGTTTAGATATACACAATATATATAGAATAAAACTCCCTGTTGAAGAATTACAATAAACATGTATTTTCATCAGCATATTTGTGCATCTACAGCTGAATGTGTTTTAAAATCAACAGAGAACACACCTATATAGTTGATGTTAACATTTACTTTTAATAAATGCATTACTAGAAAAAATTGCAGTGCTTCATTTTGCAGTAAAGTTGAACTGTTTGGTTAAGATCATTTTGCGTTTGGATGGCTGTGCTAACTGTTTTGAGAACTAGTACACTGCATTGGAGAAAAGTGTCAAATCGATTGAGAAAAACGGTAAGTGTAATATATTAAATATTGTTGAATAATATTTTTATACATAAACCCATTTATATCATTTTGATGTTACTGTTAAAAGAATTTTAATGAAAATGTTTATAAATGTATATAAAATCTATCTATCTATCTATCTATCTATGTCTGTCTGTCTGTCTATAAAATGAAAATTAATGAAATCAAAACTGAAATTTTATTGCGACGGTCACATTTTCTTAATTTCCTGGAGTGTTTATTTTTTCAATCAAGTGTGACTTTTACACTTTAAGAAATTTTGTTCAAGGCGAGCAGCGACTAACTCTTTGATACTGCACAAGTAATAAAGAACGGAAAATCTCATGGTGGGTTTTCTTTCCCCTCTCCCTCTTTTATTTTCTGAAAGGAGATTAAATATTTCTGCATGAGGAAGTCTTTTTAAATCCTGCAGTGACTACTGCACTGGCCCCACACTTATTGCTTGGACACACCGAGACGCAGTGAAATCCTGAAAAGCTCCCCCTGCCCCAGCTGTCCACAATGAAGGGGGAAAAAAATCTAAGTAATTTTCATAGGGAAGACAGAGAGCATGTAAAAACAAAGTGTTTTATGACCTGTTGCTTCTTTACAGGTGAGATAAAGGTGTAACATTTTTATAGCGCAATACATCTAACAATATTAGCTCTTAATGAGGGTGTTTGCTTAAGAAACAAACAAACATTGATTCTCATGACATTACTACACAGTTCATATGGAAAGATGTAAATGCTCTGATGTGTTGTGGTGGGAAAGGGGTGGATATGCTTGTGTTCAGAGATGATCTCCTGACATCTCCATTGTGATCTGACGGGAAGCCGAGACTGCCAGAGTAACTCAGGACACGCATTTATGGCTGTCTGAAATAACGACTTAATTTTGGAGAAAGGCAAATGTTTTCCCACCCACTTTTTTTCCTCTGTCTTTCAAGCACACCAGCTGACTAAATCCATGAAGTCAAACGCAATGTTTATCATTGCAGTAATGCACTGTTTCAGATGAACGGCCACGATATTATCACTGCCGCATTTTTAGCATAACTCCACTTATACAAACAGCTTTTTGAAAGACTTGGAGTCATCAATCTCGGGGACCCGCGTCCAGCTTTACAATAGTGTTTTATGGCAGATGGGCTGTCCGGGAAACTCAAAGGCTCTCAAAGTCAACTTTTATTCCTTAGGGTTTTTTTCGCCCCAATCTTCTCCAACATGGATTTCAAACATGATTGGTGTTTCCAAGGAAAATTCTATCTTAAAGGCTCACTTGCAAGTGATTCTACCCGTAAGCCCTCGCACCTCCTCTCAATGAACACTTAATCTGCTATGGAAACGTCCGGCAGCGCTGTTTCAGGACACTAGTCATATTAAACATACTAAGCCGTGTCCATATTGTCCATATAGTTCCCACAATACTTTCCCATGTACCATATGGCGAAAGTTAAAGGGATAATTCTGTCATCATTTACTCGCCCGCCACTTGTTCAAAACCTTTCTTCTGTTGAACATAAAGGAAGATATTTTGAAGAAAGTTGATAACCAAACAATTGACAGTAGCCATTGACTTCCACAGTATGGAAAAAAAAAGTACTATTACAGTCAATGGCTACCGTCAACATTCTTCAAAATATCTTCTTTAGTTTATCTTCAAATTAAACTCATACAGGTTTAGAACAACTTGAGGGTGAGTTTTTTCAAAGTCTATACTGCAAAAGCATTCGTGGAGTGTGTATCTCTGTTTTATGAAGTATCTATTGTGCGGATAAATGACGTCCTAATTCAGTTCACGGACGCTATTGTTGAGCCTCACTTGTTTGTGACACCAGTCTATCAAACGCATCCCAAGATCCAAATCGATCCGGTGCGGGTGTCTGCTTCTGTCCCATTATCAAAGCGCTCTTACTGTACCAGACTAGAGGGGATTACGTCTAGAGACCGTAGACTAGATAGAAAGGACCTCACCGACACCCCTGGTCTCTTCAGGGACACTTGGTGGGGGACAAAAAACTTGCTTTTGTTCCCTCAGACAAAAATTAATTACTATTTTAATAACAGAGCCAGACTTGCTGAAAATCGGCTTAGAGAAATGGTGATGTAATGATTGCTGGAGAGGAGTTTTGTAAGGGGCATTGGGGGGCTGCCTCGAGGGCCCTCCAAAATCTCTATTTGCCACATTGAAAAAGTGCACAAATCAAAGCGATCTGCGGGAAAATGAAACCCACACAGTAGGTTTGAGAAACCCGGGCTCATTGTACAAATTCCTGTGTGTCGTTGTGACATCTGCACGCAGCCTGTGCTTCCTTTACGTCTTGCACACTTCAGATTGCGCAGCTGAAAGAAATCAAGTGTGTGTTGAAATTTCACAAATGCAAATAAATTTTCCGTTCATCCCCATTTGAAGCGCTTTGAGTTTGCGCCGGCCCGCCAAGTCTGCCGAGAACAAGAGGGAAAGTGATAAGCTCGTTTTTGATGAGCAACATTTCAATTTGCATGTGAACACACACGAATGGTGTTCTCTCTCTCCCTCTTTTTTCCCTCCCTCCCTCGCTCTCTATTTTCTCTCCCACTCTCTCTCTTCCTGCCCCTTTCCCCTGACCGTGATTAATACACACATGTTGTACAAAGGGCTCCTTGTTAGCTTAATGGCAAGGCCTAAATGGAGACTTATATTTCCAGGATTATATCTGTATTCAATTGCAAATGATTTTTTGGGGGGACTTTTAATACCCTGCTCTCTTGTCTATGAATAATAGTATCATTTAAATGTAGCAGACACCTGGTGCAGGGAGGGGGGAGCTCAAGGCACCGAGTCTGGCTGGGCACTACTGCCAACTTCCCTCTTTCCCAGCCTTGCCTTATCCCCAACGACCAGCCTCCGATTTCACTCTCTTACCTTCAAATGCCATGCACTTGAAACTTTATTCTCCCTTCGGTAAAAAACGCAGGCTCTCCTGAAAGGGAGAGAGGGATGGAAAAAAAGCTGAAGAGATTTAAGAGAGGGAGGAAAGAAATTCTTATCAATCTTTTCTTAGATTTGGGGAAAAGTCATCTGAAGGAGCCGTGTAACGTTTCAAGGGACCCTTCCAATTAAATACTTAAAAAAAGGTACAATAACAGAAGCCTCTCCTATACTCAACGGAGGCATTAATGCTCTTTTGTTGATTTATTGTACATTACCTTCTGAGGCCGAAGAGAAACGGGGGTACTTTAGACGGGGGGCCATTTGTATGCGCCCCATGTCCGTCCCGCGCACAATCCGGCCTGTATTGCGTTTTGCAAATTTATACCAGGATGTTGGTTTAGAGTGTTTCCCTGGAAAAAAAGGAAAGTTTTTCAAGTAAGTGACTGAAGCATACAAACAAAGCTTTGTTTCAAAACTCACAGATGTATGGCCGGAGCATGCCTTTGTCCTCCAATGCTGAGATGTTTTTTTTTGTGGATTTTCTGTAGAACGCAGACAAAAAGTACAGATATTAGACTAAGCTTTCCCAGGGTTATATTTTTCACCCAAGAGACCTGTTTGTAGTTTTTGAGCGTAGAAACGGGCAAACACTTTTTCTTGTTTGCAGGGAAACAATTAAAATAACTATTGTTCCTTATTTGTGAGACACTTCGGATAAAAGAATCGGATAAATTAATGCTATTTTTATATTAAGCTAACGGAAGCATTTACTACAAAACGACGTACGGTATCAGGGATAATTTTATTCTGGCAAAAAATGTATTAAGTTGTGCCTTAAACTGAAGCCTAGCTGAAAACGCTGAAAACTGTATCCAAGCTCACCAATTTTATTTTGGAAAGACCTGCCAAATATCGTTTTATGCTATCAACACCCTGCATTAACATCGTTTCTTCCTCAAAAGTTTTGTCGGAGTCCGTTAGCTGCTATGCAAACAGCATGTGTTGGGACTTGGCTTGCCAACGCTTCTTTTGTTGTGTCTAGACTACAGGAAATGCAAAATTGCATTTGTTTACAACCGTTAGGAAGTCAAAGCCAAGGCAACGATTAAAGAGCTGCTCCCAGGAAAAAAGGCTTGAACACATAGCGCAGATTTTCTTTTGAGGGAGAGAGAGCGTGCGAGAAAAAACACGGGAATATACGAAGAGGGACTGCCTCATAAAAACATCTGTAAATCTTATCGCACTAAGCTTCATTGTTCTTATTCACCGTCCTGACATTTGCTCCTGAAGCTTGTAAGTGCTGCTGTTTTCAGATCTAATCTCGAATCAGTCATTCTCTCAGCTTTCTTAATGAGTCACATAAGGATGTGAGGGGAGGAAGTCGATCCCTAACCAGAAATTTCAGGTTACCACAGTAGTAGCCTTCACTTAAATTTTTTCTATTTTAAGAATGTTCTTCCAAGATGTGCGGATTACGGCCTGTCATCTATACACCACCGCCTGCTTTCATTTGTTTGTTTAAGTTCCCTGACCATGTCTCACATATGGGACTTTATGTTTTTCACCCTTCGGGAAAATAGCAATGAATGACGCTAACCTTGTTCTGTGTTAACGGTGCAGTGAGATATGTTCCTTCTCTGTGCCATGAGAATTAGTTGATATGACTGAGCTTCACCAATTCAATGTCGGACCAGACAGACGGCAAACACTACACTGTTGACTGACTGTGTCTACGTACTTTATACTGTCTGGTTATTCTGCTTATTCACTTAAGTAATAGTTTTATTTTAATTGTCAAAGCTACTACTGAAAAAAATCTTAATTTGCAGCCAGCTACAAAAAATGTATTCGGACACTTGATGGAATTAGATACAAATTATCAAACCAAGTAGCAAGAAACGATGCCAGACATTTTCTCAGAACTAACTTCACTTTTCTATGCAAGTTCTGCAATGACTTTTAAATAACTGGTCTCAAGATCATTTTTAGTGGATGTATGAAGTCAGTTCCTCTCAAGTTCACAAAGAGTTACCTCAGGTGTAGCTCAGCATAAAAAAAATATTATACTACTAGGCAATTTATACTAGAAAATGTATGTTATCATTAACAATACTGTATATTTATTGTTTTATAAAAAAAATGACTGCTTTAAAACGTTTTTTTTGTTGTTGTTGTTGTTGAAAATGGCACTTCATATATTTTGTTGTAGTTCAAAGGCCTTAATATATTTTTAGTTCTAGTTTAAGTTCAAACACTTTTTAGGCCATTGCATAATCTTATATTATTATGGCATTTAAATAATAAAATTTTATCATCACATTGTAAACCACAAATCTAAAGAGGACCTGAAATAATCTCGTTCTTTTGTTTTGCAGTCTCTAGATCACCTCTGCTGGACATAATGGACATTTTTCGACAAAATTAGTTCACATGCCCAAATTAGTCCAAATGTGTGATATGTATTTGGAAAAAGAATTTCTGAGGCCACTATAAATATAGCCACTATATAAGCTATAGTCTCATTCAGCACATTCAGAGAAAGCTGTGCCTCCACTTCCACACATAATGGTGCGCAGAGATAGTTTTAACAGAGGAAAACAGGAAGTGTCCTGAGTGACCAATAACAACAACTGATTTAAAGCTATTTTTATCTACTTTTAAACAAAGCCGTGAGATCATAAACCCTCAGATCTCAAAGTGAGATATATGTATGCATTCCTTACATTGAAAGTATCCCAAAAGCCTCCAAAGCGAGAACATCTTATAGGCCATAATGAGGTAATCTCAGGTCTTCTTCCATCAGGGACATGTATGGTGACTTCTCTGCGGTTTGCCTCAAGCGTCTGTTTAAGACGTGGAGAGGAAGTCACTATTTCAGAGAGTTTACACAGATGGAGCCCACTCTTCAGTCAACACTCACATAAAAATCGAGCAAAGACTTGTTTTTTCTTTTCATTTCAGTGTACACACAGATGCTTATGGCGACATAGAGGTGCCACAGTTTGTTTCGAACAAGCTAATTCACAGGAAGTTCAGCTCATAGTGATAAAATATCACAGATGATTATTATTTTCATATGTATACAAACCCCCAAAAATAGAAGTTGTTTACTAACCAGTTTAGATCTCATTACAGCAATCAGGCAGATCTTTTTTTTTTAGATATACTGTACTGTCCAGGTCAGTGTGACTTTTGTTATTCATTCTGCCATTAAATTAAAGTTAGACTTTGCCTTTCTGCTTCTGTTGCTCTTGGTTTACTGAACTTTTGGCTGGGGTTTTACAGCAGAATGCTGGGAGACTCACATAAGAGGTGACTCATAAACCAGGCATACACGTCCGCTAGTCACTGTCTGTTTACTTCTGACAGCTCTTTACAATCGTTAACTGTAAATGTCACAAGCATCTGTGATCTAAGGCCAGTGGCACGCAAGAGATTGTGCCATTAATTTCTTTTACTTTGTCAAGACAGCAACAATCATGGCCCTGGGCACGTTTGCGCTAACCTTTAGTTTATGCATTCAGAGGACTACTCAATGGCAACAGGCTTAAGTCAAAGCCACTAGATGACGGATGATCATGCTAACCTGGCTTTGCATCTCTCTCAGCATGTTCAGGGAAACAGCTTCCTAATCGTTATCTTGTCCCCAGCCTCCAACTGAGAGAGTAATTTTGGACATGGAAGGTTAGATGTCCCCCCATATGCTCCTTTATTGAGCTGTCAGTGAGGTCTGACTTACAGATACACAGTGTCTATTTCATTATAGAATACATCCAAACTTCCACAAAAAAAAGCAATTTACATAACCATATTTTTGTTCAAATTTATCATTTCCACATAGTTAAATGTATTGGTATTATAGCCAATCATAAACAGTCATTGACACTAATTTTCATCTGGATCTAAGAAAATATTTAAAAAGTGACACATACATCAATATATTAATATGAATTAAATCTTCTATGATTATCAATATGTTTTCAATTTCCTGATTTAAATGTCATTTAAAAAAAAGTCTTGGTAGTGCCAAATTTAATTTTAAAAGAAAAAGTCTAAAATTAAAAAAACTTTGACATAGACTTATGTTAAATTATTGACATTATTTGTATTATTATTTAAATAAAAATAAGCAGTGAAGCATTTTTGTTTTTAAAGTAATATATCTGAAACATTTCTGTCTGCCAAATCAGTCATTGTGGTGTAACCAACATGCAGGAAGCCATTTTGTTGTCATGTGACAAGAAAACAACAAACTAGTAAATTATATCCCAGAAAGGACTCCTCTATACCCTAATAAAAAAAACATCATATATGTAAAACAATTATTTTGTAAAACAAACTAATTTTTTTATTTTTTGCAAAATTAAACAGTCATTGACACTAATTTTCATCTGGATCTAAGAAAATATTTAAAAAGTGACACATACATCAATATATTAATATGAATTAAATCTTCTATGATTATCAATATGTTTTCAATTTCCTGATTTAAATGTCATTTAAAAAAAAGTCTTGGTAGTGCCAAATTTAATTTTAAAAGAAAAAGTCTAAAATTAAAAAAACTTTGACATAAAGACTTATGTTAAATTATTGACATTATTTGTATTATTATTTAAATAAAAATAAGCAGTGAAGCATTTTTGTTTTTAAAGTAATATATCTGAAACATTTCTGTCTGCCAAATCAGTCATTGTGGTGTAACCAACATGCAGGAAGCCATTTTGTTGTCATGTGACAAGAAAACAACAAACTAGTAAATTATATCCCAGAAAGGACTCCTCTATACCCTAATAAAAAAAACATCATATATGTAAAACAATTAACTAATTTTTTTATTTTTTGCAAAATGCTAATGTGTATTCAGGTTATACTGTGAATATATTTTATTTAATTACTTTTTAGATGGTTGTTACATCATAATAATAATCAATTAAAAAAAGTAAATTTCTATTAACTTGCCACATGTATGTTAAACTAGATTTCTCAGCTTCATCATCTCAGACATTCTTATTTGTCACTGACTCATATACATTTAATATGTGTTGCAAAGACACTTTATAACTAACTTCATAAGACATATGCAGTATTTCACTTTTCTAATATGTTCCCCTAAGGACCAATAGACTGCATTATTAAACACCGATCTACCGACCAACGCACAGATATTATATTTGAATAAAATACGTCCTGTAATTTCAATAGCATATTTCTAAATCCCCAGACTCTACACATCTAACATTAGTTTTACCTTCGGATTAGATTACGCATCCTATGTCAGAAGATACTTCCTGTGAAGTGTTCAGAGAATCCGAGCTGATGGAGATTAAACTCATTTGTTACATGCTTTTCCTCTATAGCATGCCAATAAATGCTAATAGCAGGGTCTGTTCTTTTTCAGGTCATAAATGTAAGTAAATTACTTTGCGCCTGAAGTCTTCCCTCTGCCATCTCAGACTGCACACACTCACAGCCAGTAATTAACTACTGTTTTTACTAGCTTTACTCTTGTTTTTGCTCGTTATTCCCTCGAGAACATAGAATACATAATATCCTGTTTGTGCCTAAAATTTGCTGTCTTTCATAAAAATAGTCTGTTGTCATGACGACTTGGGTTAACAGAACTTAGAAGGTTGTTTACAAAGCAAAAACTTTGTGTGCGTATTCAGCGAAGCGCTTTTGCAGAAGTGTTTGTAAATGACCGTAAGTACGGGGGTGAAATCACTACATGCGGTTGCGTATCAAGGCACGTGGCAAAAAGCAGTGCAAATACTGATCTCCGTACTGCTTTGCTCTCGTACATACAGTAAAAGTACAATGGTGTTTTTTCAGACAGTCGGATACAAGACTGTACCACAGTACCGCCGAGGGACCCGTATCTCACGGCTTAAAACGTTTATTTCGCCTTAGATGTATCAGGTCCAACTGGCCTCACAATAGACCCTCACTCACCCCTCATACATTGAGATTCAGTTTCCTTTCCCAGCTCAAGTCTCTCCCGCTAGTGTCAATCACAGCCTTTATTGGTGGAAGCGGACCTGACACCCCGGACCTCATGTGAAACCATGGCCGACAGGAGGCAATAAGCCGGAGAATAGCAGCCATCTCAAAGTAGTCCTCCATTTAGCAAGCGCTTTTTTTGCTCTCTTTGCTCCAGTCCTGCATTAAAGATAGAGAAGAGAAATCAATAGAGGTTCACAGCATTAGATAAAAGTCGCGGACTTGAGAAGCAGCCGCGTTAGATGTGCTAAATTAAACCAATCAGAAATTTCCAGAGGCCCTCGGCACATAGAACAGTGCTATCTCACATCTGTCCATCTCACTGGCCTGTCTCTGCTTTGTTTGTTCTTCATGTAGTTTCGCCCTGACACTTCATTTGTTGATCTATCTGTGATGATGTGCTTTATACTCAGAGTCAAACCCTCTTCATCGTGTTTAGAGTAGGGAAAGATGTTTTTTAGCTGTGGGATATGTTCTTGGTTAAAAAGCTGCATTCGAGACTAAAAGGAACGGAGAAATTGCATGGACCATGAAAAGATTCTAAACATGATTTTGTTTTAATGGACAGAAAATGATAAATCTCAACAAACACAGACTTGGAGAGAATTCTTTCTTTTTCCAGCGGAAAACAACTCTTGAATTGCACGCTTGAACTGAAACACTGTTTTTCTGCACCAACTGTGGCGATTATTTTAAATGAAAAGCGAAAATGTTCATCATACGCATTTTTGTGAAGCTATAATCTGTGATTACCAGGTGAGACGGTGATATAGAGTAGAAAAAGCGGTATCTTTGATGATTAGTTCATTTAAATCTGCCTTGTCGCATATTTATGAAAGCAGATGGGGAATGTGAAGAAAAACAGCATGAAAAATAAAACAAAAACACAATTAACAACCGCACAGGCAAAAATTCCCTGTAGGTACAAACATTAAGGGTTTCATATGCAGAATGTTAAATATTTTGTCCTTCTAGGCGCTCTTCTTCATCTGATCATTTTGTTTCATTTTGAAAAGCCTGTTCCTAATCCTACATGGCATGGATAACAGAAAAGCCGGGATAACAGCAGCCGTTTTAAAGACTTCCCTTGGGGGTGGATTTTGACAATTCCCACCACTTTGTAATTTTATTGATAATGAAGAGGATGGCGAGGAAGGGACTTTTGATTTTTGCCAGAAAAGCTAGTTAAGGACAATCAATAGTACATCATTGGGAGAGTTTTGTGATAAAAGCCCTCGGTTACCCTGGCAATCCATCACTTGGCCATACAGATAGGTCAAACGAAATTATATTGCGCTTATCTCTCTACACCAGAAGAGTAACAGAGACGCCGATCAATAGGCTTATATATTGTTCTACTTGTGTTGTAATGGAAATGATGTATCGCTGATTTAGGGCCCTTTGGCCGCTATACACCAGCGATACTGGTCAGATGTGAATGTCGTCTGATCCCTTGAGAGCAGCTATCATGATAGACACATAACTGAAGTTTACTGTTAGGTTTATATGGCACCACACTGCACATCACAAAATAAGTGCCATATCTTTTTTTTTTATCCTTATGAAGTCGGCTTTGTAACAGATGTGAAGTTACAGAAAAATGTAAACAGAAAAAAAGAGCAGGTTGAACAGGGGTCCATCGTTCTATGATAACCTAGTGGTCGCCTAATGCAATCAGCGTACACAGAACAGCCCTCCTGCATCTCTCCAGGACTTCTGCTGGGGTTTACACGCACATTTGCAGCAGAAAATCGGCGAACGCCCGTTTCAGTTCAGCTCCTACACGAAGACATTTTTTTTTATCCTTATGAAGTCGGCTTTGTAACAGATGTGAAGTTAGGCAAAAAGTAAACAGAAAAAAAGAGCAGGTTGAACAGGGGTCCATCGTTCTATGATAACCTAGTGGTCGCCTAATGCAATCAGCGTACACAGAACAGCCCTCCTGCATCTCTCCAGGACTTCTGCTGGGGTTTACACGCACATTTGCAGCAGAAAATCGGCGAACGCCCGTTTCAGTTCAGCTCCTACACGAAGACATGCACCTTTTGGGACTCTGGAATCTGCAGGAACACGCATAGTTTTAAATTGGATGAACTATGGAGGATGCGTCTTCGGCAAGAGCGAAGAGCAGACGGACCGTCCGAGAACAGAACGAACGGTGTTTGCTGCCAACATATTCCTAAACAGTGTGCGAATCATTCGACTGCGTTCTAGACGTTTCTCGTGTAACTCTACGATTACGAGCGCACGTTCTGTGCAGGTTCCTCTCACGAAACTGAATTATTCCCCCCCCCGTGAAAACTTTTAAAACACTTTTTGTGATATACTTGTGGTATGTAAATGTATCGCAAGCCATAAATTATGGCAGTACTTATGTTTTGTCGACGTACCGTCCCATACAGGTCCTAACGGAAAGCGTTCTAGCAGCCTACTGTTGCTATGGTGACCTCCTCAGGCGAACGCGACTGTTTGCTGGTGTCTATTTAGTGTACTAACTTGCAATCTAACTTTTGTGGTTATTGAACCATTGTTTTAAATAATATCTACCGTTAAAAACAGTCAACATTTTATTTTGACTTTCTCTGGGGGTTTAAGCTTTAATTAGACTAACCGAACCATTCAAATAGGCAAACAGCCAACTATTTACCGAGGCAACTGCTTTTATAGGTATCTAGATATTCGCCTGTCAGAACAAACTTTTCTTGCATAGATATAAAAATTAAACAAAACTTGTTTGATGGAAAGCTATGCTTAAACTTGAATCAATACACGTCGAAAGAGCCTGTTTTAAAGGTGCTTGAATGTAACTCACGCTGTCATTTATTTGAAAAGAAGGCGTGTGAGCGTGACAAGACTGCTTTTCCGTACTTACGGTGATGTTTAACAAACTACGAATGGACTTTACGCCATGTGAAGTGCCACCAGAGCTGTAGACGCACTTGTTTGCGTCCAGTTTGTGGTCCTACGTGAACAGAGAGCAAAAAGGGGGAAAGTGAGGAAGTGAAACGGGCTAATTACTCAGTCCATCCCTCATTTCCATATCCAGAGAGAGTGTCTACTGGCGCGCGGCCAATCCCTCATGCAGCGCAACGTAATACATGACCCTCTATCATTATAACGCCGACATGCGCAATCTGCACAACGGTCACAACATCTAATATCTCTTATTCACTGACCCCGGGACTGGACGGGACTGCCTGCGTCCGATGTTTCTGCAGATCGGAGCGCCGACGCGAAGCGCAGAGACATGTCCCGAAGAAAGCAAGCGAAACCTCAGCATCTCAGATCGGACGAAGAAGGAACACAGTCGGACAAAAGTCCGGATAACGGTATGTGAATTGAAATACGAGTCTTTTATTTGGCTATTTAGATACAAGTTTCTTTTGTCAGAATTTTGCGATGTTTTATGGTTCTTTTCGAGTGGTGATGAAAACACGCTGTAGGATGCATGGCATAGAACGGACACTTTGAACATAGAAATAATCTTAGAGTAAAAAGAACTTGATTTAGTAAGCATATGTACGTTTATACCACGCTGTGTTCAGTTCAAGTAGACTAGATGGAACTCAAGACAAAGTTTTTCACCCTTAAAAAAAATTAAGGTTCTTCGATGATTCTTACGTTCAACAGAGAGCCATTTTAACTGTAAGTTATATGGTTCTTTGGAGATGAAAAACTTCTTAATGTTAGGTTTCTATGTTATTTAAAGCACCGGTATATAGATGTTCTCTAAAGAATCAAATAAAAAGTTACGTGTGGAGATTTCCTTATGAGATGATTGTAAAATTCTATTCGAACCTTCATTTTTAAAGAGTGCATCATAAAACACGCGTAAAGTACGTTTATATTCCTAGGCTACATGAAACATACAAATACGAGCTTTTGGAAATTTCGTGTCAAACGTTCATTATGTGTCATTTGACAAAAATGCCGAACAGCTTTTGTTTTCTAAATAATGAAGCCGTAATTTCTAATGTCTTTTCAGTAGGCTATTCTAGCTCTTTGCTAAGAACTTCTGTTAAATTCATTAAAGTAATTTAGAATTTAAGGGCATACAATGTTCTCAGCGATTTAATTTGCTTAATTAGGAACTGTACACGTAGGCCTATAGGCCATATTTATTTCGTTTTGTGTTTCATATAGGCTAGACTGTTTAAAAAAAATTGATTTAGCTAACATGATTTAAAATGAATTAATTAGGCTATAATCAGTAACGCTAGATTAGAGCTGTGCATCTATTCTTGCTTTTGATAAAGCACCAAAATAAAGCACTGCAAAACCTACAAAAGTGTCCCATTGCAAGACCCAAACAAAACCTTTAACATTCGTCTGTTTGCGTGAGAATAATTCCTTTTGTCATGGTAATGAAGTTACTTACGTGCCCACATGAAAAATCCTCACACTTTGGTTGGTGTCGAAGTTGTGTCTTCATTTAAATCGCGTTAAAGTATTTACTGCAACACAAAGATCGACCTAAGAGAAGAGAATCAGAGTATGGTTTGAAAACAGACAGTGAAAGACGTTTATTGTTCTTCAGATCATTTTAAAACAGATGAATTCATTATAATCAGGCCTGATCCTTTAGAAGAGTAATTACAGAATTCAAATGAAAACCTGCTGCAACAATATTGAAGTAGAAATAATTAATCATTTTTAAATCTTGAACGTTTTCATAAAGTATAAACTGTGGTTTAGCTTTTTTTTTTTTTTTTACATTTAGTCAAATAAAATGACTGCTTTAGTCACCAGTTTTTTTGGGTTTTTTTTTTTTTTACCTCTGAACAAATTTCTTTTTTTTTTTTAAATAAAACATCTGCTCAAGTATTCTGAAATGTACTAAATTAATGTCCAATAAGTGCAGAAATTTAAGATAAAGCTCAAACACACTGTGTATTTCAATACATTTAAGAAAATATACTAACAAACTAAAGTAACTTAGGGAGCTAACACCATCTGTAATTTTTATCTGTTAAAAGTTTAATTGGCATATTGTTTTCTAATTGAATTAATGACAAATTATGCTTCTATTTTAAATGAATAATAATAATAATCATTTGACTTCACAGGTTTATCCATGTATGCAATATGTACTTAGCTGATTGTTTTCTCTCATTTTGTCGACGTCAACACAATCATTTTGACTTTTGTGTTTGCCCTTGTACATCTTTCAGTTCGCCTTCAAATGCCATTCATCAGGCCTCTACAGTAACGATTGTCTAATAGCATTTTAGCTTTCTTCTTTTGGGGCCTGAGAAATTTTTCCGTTGTAACCTTTGTCTGTCTCATGTCGAAATGATCCAGCTAGCTACCAAAACCACGGTTACCAGCTGAGCACCCTAGGAATCTCACAAGTTTTTTAATCTTTGTAGTGGCTCATGCTACAGGGCCCCACAGAATGTCTTTTTTGATTTAAGAATTTGTATATCTGTCTCGTGAATACAGTTTTGTCCGTCTTTTCACTGGGGACGCCAAAGGAATTTTTTTGTAATTCTATTTAGGCTATTTAGTAAATGCTTATATCTATATGAACTAATCTGTGAACATTTTAAGATTTGCAGCACGGCCTTAAGTTAAATGGTTGCCTCACTAGATCAGTTTCAGTTAGCTCTCACCTTTCGGTGTTAAGGGTTTTCAGACCACCCACACAGTTACTGGAATTAGACGAGCAAATGACCCACATTGTAACTACTCTGAGGAAGGCTCACAAAAACTGAGAAGAAACAGAACAACACCTGACTACAAAATTATTTCAGATATTCTGTTATCCTCTATTCACTCTCTCTCACTGTGACTTTTTCTGAAATTTTTATCCAACAATATTCTTATTCATAAACATATTCAGTGTGGCTACATTAAGGCGATAAAAGGTGTGATAAAGAAACATACAGTGAATATATCTTTCATGGCATTTTATATTACAATAAAATATGATAAAAAATGGAGGTCAGTGAGCTCAACTCTGAGCTGGCTGAGAAAGTCGACAAGATGCCTGAGGAAACGCACATCATCGACCTGAATGAACAAATGGATATAAGTTTGCCCGAGCATAAAACATCAAACCTCAGCCCTCTACCACTTGACAATGAAAACACCGCCTGTTCCCCTGCACCACCTATAACCAATCACTATGACATGCCCAGCACCATTTTTAAGTTGTGCATTCTTGTTCAGTATTGACATGCTTCATGTTTATGTCATTATATAATTTACTGATTCCATGAGAAAATGACACTGAACAGATTTGTTTAAAGATAAATACACTATAAAGGCTTTGACAAAGACTCAATGAAAATTGTTTTTTTTTTTATGATCAAATATGACATGATTTAAAACAATTTGAAGTTAGTTGTGCTTTTTACACATTTAAAGCTGAAACCATTTTGTCAAGATTGTACACCTTTAGCAAAAAGAGATAACTGTTTCTCTCAACAATGTCAAGTGGAGAGGAATTAGTTCTTCAAATTCATCAGGAAATAAGAGTGTTTGATAGCAATGGAGAGTGCAGATTAGTCAATCAAAGACTCAATTTGACCTCAACTGACAGTGCAGCTGTGAATTGTATAAAAACATTGGAAATCAATATCCCCTATAGAATTTCATTAAGCTCCCGTATATTCAATAGATAGGTCGCATAATTTGATGGATTGTGCAAAGAAAATTATCGTCTGAGTCTTTGGAGCATGAGCACAAAGAGGCTGACTTTCAGTAATTGGTAAAGTGGTACAATTGATTTAGTTTATCTATATTGTTCACTCCTCCAAGAATAGCTGTGAAAAATCTATCATCTCAGAAATTTCTATTCACACGCTTTCTCTCTGTGTCTTTATCTCCCAGCGCTTCTGTTGAGGGGAGGCGATGAGGAGGACAGCGGCACGGAGAGCCGCAGCGGAGGCGAAGAGACGCACGTGTGCGAGAGGTGCTGTGCTGAATTCTTCAAGTGGTCCGAAATGCTGGAGCACCAGCAGAAGTGCACGGACGACCCCCCTGTGCTGATAGTAAAGGAGAATGAAGAGAAGACCATTTCCCGAGGATCGCCGACAGAGTCCCTCTTGAGTGCCCACAGTGACTCAGCAGAAATGGAGGTCAGTGAGCTCAACTCTGAGCTGGCTGAGAAAGTCGACAAGATGCCTGAGGAAACGCACATCATCGACCTGAATGAACAAATGGATATAAGTTTGCCCGAGCATAAAACATCAAACCTCAGCCCTCTACCACTTGACAATGAAAACACCGCCTGTTCCCCTGCACCACCTATAACCAATCACTATGACATGCCCAGCACCAATGTGACCCTGGAGATTCTTCACAGCACCCAAGTGGCCGTTGCTCAGTTTTCCCAGAGCATTCACTGTGCGGGGTCTGCAGGCAAGCTGAACTCAGCTGCGATACCCATGATTCTGGAGCAGTTGATGGCGCTGCAGCAGCAGCAGGTTCAGCAATTACAGCTCATTGAGCAGATCCGCAGCCAGGTCGCTGTAATGAATAGGCAGCCTACGCAAGCCGCCCTTAATCCTGCCTCAAAAAGCGTGCCCTCAGACTCTAACACTTACAATTTCCAGGGCATCGCTCCTCCCCCTGTACTTCCATTATCTGGGGTCATGCCCTCTGCAGTGAATGGGCAGGCTTCTGTATCCCAAGCATCTATGCTTGCGAGGCCACCGTTGCTGTCTTCCCAGCCAAGCAGTGGACAAATCAGCTCTAGAGCACTGGAGAGTGCCACTGCTTCCATAACATTATCTGGGGTCATGCCCTCTGCAGTGAATGGGCAGGCTTCTGTATCCCAAGCATCTATGCTTGCGAGGCCACCATTGCTGTCTTCCCAGCCAAGCAGTGGACAAATCAGCTCTAGAGCACTGGAGAGTGCCACTGCTTCCATATCAAGTTCCAGCCCTCATCTCTTCAGCTACAGCGGGGCTTCTCCGCTCTTGCCCACCTGTAGCGGATCGCACTCTAGCGTTAGCAACACCCAGTCCATAAGCACTCCCAGCCCACTATCAGCTGGCCAGAGTAGCCTCCTTAGCCCTTCTGCCAACCTACCATTACTACCTCAAAGCCCTCCCAACGGAGTCATATTTCCCAATCCGCTGGCCAGTATTGCAGCCACTGCCAGTGCATTAGACCCACTTGCTGCAATGATGAAGTACCGTAAGGGCAAACTGCCCAGCGTCTCAATGTTTGACAGCAAGCCCAGTTCCGAGGATCCATTCTTTAAGCACAAGTGTAGATTCTGCGCTAAAGTGTTCGGCAGTGACAGCGCCTTGCAGATCCATTTACGCTCGCACACAGGCGAAAGGCCCTTCAAATGCAACATTTGTGGCAACCGTTTCTCGACAAAGGGAAACCTCAAAGTCCACTTCCAAAGGCACAAGGAGAAGTACCCTCATGTTCAGATGAACCCGTACCCAGTCCCAGAATATCTTGACAATATCCCTACCAGTTCCGGGATCCCCTATGGGATGTCTTTTCCTCCAGAGAAGGCAGGACCTACTTGGTTAGATAGCAAGCCTATTCTTTCGACAGTGCCGTCCTCAGTGGGTCTGCAGTTGCCTCCCACAGTACCAGTTATTGAAAGCTTAAGTGATTCATTTACAAGCACACCCTCTGAAAGATCTCCACACAGGCTGTCGCCAGCCAGAGGTGAACTTGCACCGTCGTCGCCTAATCCCACCGGCACTGAGACAGATATGTCCACCATTGCGACCTCCCCTAAATCAAACAGAGAAGGAGAGATCACACATAGCTTCAACACAGAAGAAGTGCACCTGCCATCAAACAGTATGACTAGAAACGCTAACAATCCCAACATCCTGCTTCCGCAGTCCACGTCTACAGAAAAACCTGTTAAGGTAAATGTAACTGAGTCCACTGATGCTCCTTCAGCTGATAATAAGTCGTCCTCTCCTCTACTCATCTCTGATCAGTTCAAGGCCAAGTTCCCATTTGGTGGTCTCCATGACTCTATGCAAACATCTGAGACATCGAAGCTCCAACAGCTTGTGGAAAACATTGATAAGAAGATGATGGAACCCAATCAGTGTGTTATCTGTCACCGCGTGCTAAGCTGTCAGAGCGCGCTGAAGATGCACTACCGCATCCATACAGGGGAGAGGCCATTTAAATGCAAGGTTTGTGGACGAGCATTCACCACAAAGGGTAACTTAAAGACACACTTTGGTGTCCACCGTGCAAAGCCTCCTCTTCGGATTCAACATTCATGCCCGATCTGTCAGAAAAAGTTCACGAATGCAGTTGTGTTACAGCAGCACATACGCATGCACATGGGTGGGCAGATTCCAAACACTCCTCTGGCAGAAACCATCTACGAGAAAGATACAGATATGGAGAGTTTTGACAGCATGAGCACTTATGATGATGACTGTCTTGATGATATTTCATTTGAAGAAGAAGGGGATGTTGTGGAGAACAATGAAAACACCCTGAGCTCGTTTTCAGACAGTCCACCGCCTATCTACTCGCTTCCAACCAGTGTATCAGAAACTCAAAGCGTAGGGGAAGACTCATCCGTCAATCTCAGCCAATCAAATGGAAAAATGATGGTCAGGTGCGGACCTATGCATAACGATCTTCATGCTCTGGGCTCTACCACCACTGGTGAGATGGAGAACCACAGCATAAAAACTAGTTTAATGCCACATTCGTCTAGTTCTATTCACATTTCACCCTATCCCAACAGTCAACCTGAGGGCCAACATGAGCACTTAGTCTCTCTGAACCTCTCCTTTAAAGTCCCAGAGGCAACATCTATAGTAAAATCTGAAACAACAGATTGTCCTGCAGCAAATACAGTCAACGAGGTGACTGTTAATCAAACAGGAATCCAGCCTATCAACTCTACATTCAAGAAAGAAAACTCTTTCAACATGCAGTTTTTTAATAAGGAACATGGTAAGCTAAAACTGCTATATGATACCAGTAAAACACTGTACACTAAAAAATTGCTCAGTGAACCTAATTAAATTGAGAAAAGCTTATTTTAGTTAGATAAAAGTTATTTTAGGTTTTTAGAAGACTAGAACATGAAATTTAAAACAAGTAATGTTTTTTCGAACAAACCTAAATGTATGTCCTTGTGTTAGATAGCAGCATACTAAATATAACATCATTTATTATTATTATATGAAATGTATGGGATGAACGAGTAAGATGAACCTAGTCTCAGTAGTGGCGTTAGCAGTTATTCTTTCTGAGCGAAGCAACACACACACTGTAGTCATCATGTAGCCCACAGCCTAAACACAAGCTCCACTCTTTAGAACAACAGCAACCACACAAAGATTACAAAATAACAGAAACTCTTCTAACATAAATGAACATTAAACATCAGTAGTATTTCCTTTTACTCAGAAACACGTAAAATAACATTTATTTTTAAAATGTACTCTGCTAATGCAGTCATATGCTAAGCATGCAGGGAATTAAAATTCCACTGTCTAGTTATGCCAATAAAAATGATTCATGTAATCTTAACACAAAATCCAATTTACAAATATAAGTGATTTGAAAATAATGAAATTACTTTGTGGTAAAATGTTCAAAACAGCTTTCTTAGTAAACTAAATAAGCAGCAAAAATCTGTTGTATTTTTTGTATAATTTGAATTACTTTAAAGTTGAAGTGTCATATTTTTTTTAATCTCCTATCCTAGCTAAATATGCAGAGACAACTGTAAGTAAGCCGTATTCAGTTTACCTGAAATGTGTAAACATTGTGGTGCTACACAATGCCTGACACCGCAACATAGCTCAACTAATGGTGCGAGTTTGGAGCTGGACTAGTCTGTTTTTTCATGCATTGGAGGTTTCTAGAAGAAATGTTAAAAATATTAATCTATATAAATGATTCATTATTATTAAAATTTGAATAAAAACCTGCAATTCTGTTTGGCATTCTGTGGCCAGAAATGACACACTTCATCTTTAACACTTAATACACAGCATTATGGTATTTATTTGTTTTATTACACTGCTGATTTTATACTAATTGTTTATTTTTATTTTCAGAAAATGCTCAAAGGTCTACAGAACAGGATACAAAAAATTTGCCGACTGCAGTGAAACTGGAGATGAATGCTTGCAATAGACCATACATTCTAAAAGAGGGGCCTTTCCCTGCATTTGGCCTGCAGTCTCCCACCTCGCGCTCTGAGGTGATGATACCAGCCGTCACCTCACTCACTGGACCACCCCCTCCCAGACGGACCCCTAAGCAACACAACTGCAGAGCATGTGGGAAGAACTTCTCTTCTGCCAGTGCCTTGCAGATCCACGAGCGCACACACACTGGCGAAAAACCCTTCGGCTGCTCTGTCTGCGGTCGAGCGTTCACAACCAAGGGTAATCTCAAGGTATGTGTGATCATTATTGTATTTTATTCAACAAGTGAGTAGCTTAAACTATATATGAGCTCTTAAATTATGTTTACATTTTTTAATTAAACATATTATTTGCTTTTATTTTATTTATTTTTATTCTTATCATTTTCATAAAATGCTTACCATTGTTGAATTGTGTTAAGTTCCCAACATGTAAAAGCCTATTGTGCATGTGTGGACCCGGGTATGAGCCCGTCCTTGGTCAAGGCCCACTCACATTCCCCCTCTCTCTCCCCTTACTGTCAATTCTTCACCATCCTGTCAATCAAAAAAAAAGAATAAATTAATTAATAAAATACACATGGTGGTTGTCGCAACATGAGTCATTTTTTGTAATTTAGCCTACAGCTCAAAGCTACAGACACACAAATGCTGCAAATATCGTAAAAATATTTGTTATTACTCTGTCTGCGGTCGAGCGTTCACAACCAAGGGTAATCTCAAGGTATGTGTGATCATTATTGTATTTTATTCAACAAGTGAGTAGCTTAAACTATATATGAGCTCTTAAATTATGTTTACATTTTTTAATTAAACATATTATTTGCTTTTATTTTATTTATTTTTATTCTTATCATTTTCATAAAATGCTTACCATTGTTGAATTGTGTTAAGTTCCCAACATGTAAAAGCCTATTGTGCATGTGTGGACCCGGGTATGAGCCCGTCCTTGGTCAAGGCCCACTCACATTCCCCCTCTCTCTCCCCTTACTGTCAATTCTTCACCATCCTGTCAATCAAAAAAAAGAATAAATTAATTAATAAAATACACATGGTGGTTGTCGCAACATGAGTCATTTTTTGTAATTTAGCCTACAGCTCAAAGCTACAGACACACAAATATCGTAAAAATATTTGTTATTGATTTCTTTTTCATTTCTGTTTGTCTACAGGTGCACATGGGCACCCATATGTGGAATAACACTCCTGCCCGTAGAGGTAGACGTCTGTCTGTGGAAAACCCAATTGCCCTTCTGGGCGGTGACGCCCTGAAATTCAGCGAAGCGTTTCAGAAGGATTTAGCAGCACGGGCCATGAATGTGGACCAAAACTTCTGGACCCGATATGCAGCAGCTATAACTAATGGCTTAGCAATGAGGAACAATGAAATATCCGTCATTCAGAGTGGAGGAGTCCCCCAGCTTCCTGCCATTACTGTGGCCACGGACAAGGCTAGCACTGGAAACAGCCCACCAATCACAGCCATGGAAAAAACAGGCTTAGAAAGGGGTGCTGGACAACACTTCTCCATGATGATTGATGACAAAAAAGACATTGGAATCAATTAAAGTAAAGGCGACATATTATTTCTCCTTGCATAAGGAACATTGCAAATTTCAACGTGTCTTGATTTTTTAAAAATCAGAATAAACTCTTTAGAATGTGCTTGATTCATGTGGGAAAAGTTTCAGTTTATCTTATGCTATAATGGCACTTGTTTTTTATTTTATTGTTTAAACTGAGGCCACGGTTAGTTTTTCAATTATGTCCACTGACTGAAACCTTACACTTGATCCAAGGGCATTGCTTTGAGATGAAATGATTATTTTATGTTGTAAATATGTATTTTATTTTATTTGTTTTTACCCTCTGATTTTGCTGTTAAACATCGCCCTATTCATGAGAAAGGGAACATGTTTGCATATATAATAGAAACTTTTAATTCCCAAACTGTGGTCTTAATATAGCTACAGCTGAAAGTATGTAACTTAAATCCCCGAGCAAAAGATAAAGAGACAGTTCAGAGGCTTTGAAAAGAGATGTATTATTCTTTGACATCCCACTGCTTTGCTGCTATGCATTGGATGCAAACCATTTATTTTCATGCAAATCAAGTACACCACCATGAAAGCTAGTGTCATTTTAGCTGCTTTCAGCAATGAAACGTTCCATCTTATACCAGCCTGTGCTATGTTATTATTAATGCTAATTATATGTTTTATGCTATTCTCTGCCTTATTTACTTTTACATGCAAAATTAATTAGTGGGCCAACATGAGACCATTAAGTATAATAAGACTGCTAATAAAGATCTTTCATTAAAAACACCTTTACACTTCAGTTTAAGGTATAGTTATCAATGAAGCCCTTGTGATGCATCTGAACGTGTTGCAGGACAATTCTATTTCACAATTTAAAAGTGTGTTTTCCTATCAAGAACAAAATAAATAAATGTTTCCAGAAACATTCATGTACAAGGGAAAAGAAATATACTTGTCTGTAATGGTAGCTTATGTCTTATTCACTAAGCGTGTCATGTCAGGTCATTTTTAGTGTTTTTTATTTTATTTTATTTTGTAGTGCTATTTTCCTTATATAATATATTGTTTAGTGTTGGGGAAAAAACATTAAAATATGAACGAGCAGTTTTTTCATAAGATAGGTAATGGTGAAACAAGGGATTCAATGTGTCCTCTGCATGAAAAGGAGACTATTTTTGTACTCAGATACATTATAACGAATAAAAAGTACACCAGGTTTGCTTTTCTGTCTGCACATCAGTATTTTTACATGGAACAACTGAGGTGGTGTCTCAAACACGCTGACTGAACTGGATTTATTTCTAAGATGCAATATTGCTGCCACCCTCAATAAATAAATCTCAAACAAAATATTTTTGTTTGTCACCTTACTTGTATTTTGTAACTATATGTGCTTCACTCTTTATCTCTTTGTCTCTCTGTATTTGTCTGTGTTGTGACATAAACTTGAGTCAGACATTGTTATTTAAAAAAATAATTATGTCATTACTGTTATTTAAATGCAAAATGTTGGCCTCATTTGGACACACAAGCCTTCAAATAACGGCAAGACAACACTGGTAAGATGCCTAATGTGAAATAATCCATCAACGGAAGCCCATAACTTCAACCAAGTAAGATATTAAAGCACCATAAAATAAAATACCTTCAGAATCACATTTCCAGATTACAGCAGATCTCTCCCCTCACTCTAGTCCGGACGTGATGACATTCATACGTAACCGAGCAAAGATGGCAGACAGCATCCCTCTGAATCCTGTGCGGAAGAATTCGAGAAAAACTGCGTATTATAATGCTGGCAGACCTACCAGGTATGTAGACGGATGCATATTCATCTCAAACACCTCTTTTAAACACAAGACAGTCATTTGAGTTGTTACAATAACGTACGTGTTGATACTGGGTTTGTTTATGCCACGGTTCCGGGGTTGAGTGCTAACGGGCTAACGCTAGCGGCAGTGTAAATTCAGCAGCGCGAGCTGTCAGTGTCAGATTACAGTTGATAGGACATGAGAGGATACAAGACTCCCCGAGAGATGTGATATAATCATGTGAGATGTTTGTCACTTCGGTTCCTACTCGGGAGACGTCTTAGGTACATTCATTGAGGCGTATTATAACACGCTCATGAGATATTCAGTAGGTGTAAGTACATTTATGGAGCGTCTAATTTATAATAACATAGAATATGTCTATAGAACGTTCCAGAACATTCATTAAACATCACAAAGCACCCAAAACACAATTCACGTGCGTCAGGTACGTTCATAGAAAATGTCTTAAGCTTTTGGTTTATCATTAGACTAGGGCTTTGCAATTTATCGAAATATCGCAATATGCATATCGCTACAGCTTGCAATATTTGGGGCCGTGAACAAAAGACAAAGAGAAAATCGCTCCCTGCTCTTACCTAAATCATTTTTGTAGCCTAAATAAGAATCAGTGCATATTGAATTCTAAGAGTAAATACTATGCAGTGTTTTATTTTTCCTTTTTATTATTCAGTTCCTAAACTCATATTAAAATGATTACACTAATGTTAAAATGACATTTTTATGTAATGCTCGAGTAAAACACTATCGCTCACTTTCAGAAGTTGTTGTAGGGGTGCTTTCTTATTAGAATCAGAATCAGAATGAGCTTTATTCACCACTTAAGTGTGTGCAAACACAAGGGATTTGTTGTGGTTTTACAGGAACTATTGGTACATACATGCATACATACAAATAACCATATATATATGTCACAAATTATAGTTATAGAAGTTCACAGAACTGACTCAGCAACAGCTGAGTAAAACTGAGTAAAACTCATCTGAGCATGAGACACTTTAAGCATTATCGTATCGCATATCGAATATCGCATTATTTAATGAGTTATAGCGCATATCGCATTTTTCTTCAATATCGCACAGCCCTACATTAGACCATCTTATGAGGCTTTGTTCCATCTATAGCATATCTCATATCTTAGGTATATGGTGAAGACATGCCATGTTCTTGTGATGCTGAGCTTGACAAGATATCGCTGCAAACTGTTTTCCCACGGTTTATGCGAGGCGAAGATGTCAAAGATATTCATTTAGAAACTAATGTCCATCTGGTTTTCCTGAACCGCATAAACAGCCTAACAGCAGACAGGATCTGTATTTATGGCATCCAGCTGTTTGTCAAATGCTGACAGTCTAAGGACCACTTGTGGCATTGCTGCTTGAGAGTATGGACCAAAACCAAAGTGCTTGCTTAATTTGATTTCATTGTTTGGGGTAATGCTATTGCACATAATCACTTTGTGAATCGTTTTGTGTTTTATTGAGGAGGAAAGAGGAGAGCAGAAGAACTGACCACAGTTAGGAGAGATTAATTGGACCACCAGCTATGTTTGGCTCATACTTTGCTTATTCTGATGTCCTTCTTGATTTATATGGGTGGTTAAGCAGATTTGATGGTGATCTGATTTCTTTTATCATACAATTGAATACAAATATCAGTGGTGGGCCTGCGGGCTTCGAATCTCTTGCATTGGCCCTGCTAGACTGTATCATTTTATGATTACAACGGTCAGCTAACTTAGTTGTCCGTATTTGTATTATTACACCCATTCTGCTTGACCGCTGTCGAGACGGGTTAACCTAAACGCGTTTTTAATGGACATCAAAGGCTAAAATCCACATAGACAAGTCAGAGTGATGTGTTTTTGTTGACATACCTCAATAATAACTTGCCTATTGTGGCAGGAACCGATTAGCCTTTGTAGAGCTGATATTTGTAATTTCCCATTAGTTCAAAGTCTCTTATAATGGTGAATCTCACGATACTTGTCAAGAACATGTCTGGACCATATTTCGCGCCAAACTCAAAAGAAATCAATGAGAAATTATTATGCAGAGCCAGCTTTAAGTAAGCCATGCGTAGGTTGATTTCTGTGCATCCAGACCACAGACTACACATTTAATGAAAAGGTGCCTAAATTGTATTCACCTCAGGCCATCTAAATTGCCATCAGAATAAGAGTTCAATCAGCTGACTAAAACATCATGATAATGCACAAGTAATCTACTCGACTTTTAACTTGAAACTATTTCTGGCCAAAACACATGTCTTAATGTTAGGTTTGTTTCTTACAAACATGCAGCTTTTCGTTTCACAAGACATTAATAATTAATTGATAGACTGGATTATTTCTCATTCTGATGGCACCCATTCACTGCAGAGGATCCATTGGGGAACAAGTGATTTAATGCTAAATTTATTCAAATCTGTTCCGATGAAGAAACAAATTCACCTTCTATTGTATATTTACTAAATCTTGGATGTGTAAATATTTTAAATTTTTAGGTGAACTGTTCCTTTAATAACCTGAGAGATTTCTGTTTCTCCATTGAAAGTCCATTCCACCAAAACATTCAGGATTCAAAAATGCATAGTAAACAGTCCATATAAATTACGCAGTTTAATCCAAGTGTTCTAAGTCACTTTATATGATGAACAGATTTAATTTAGGCTATTGTTTACATATAAACATTGATCAACACATATGCGTAGAGCTCATTAAATGTGGTCAAACATGCTTGATTTTTAAGCAAATTTAGTGGTGATCTGATTTATTTTATCATACAGTTCAGTAAGTGCAGTAATCTTCACTACACAATGTGGGCGTTCGGTGTGTTGCGGAGGATCAAATATGATTCACACTCTCTGAACTCTCAAATGTATTTCTTCCTGATTCATTCTTTTAGAGGAAAAGGGAGTGTTGCTTTTAAAATCCCTAGGACTAGAGTTTGTAGATTGTTAATGTCCTCCATTGTAGGTGTATTACGCGTCTTTAATAATTTAACAGACACAATATCACTACCTGAGGAGGCCTGTTCAGTCAGCACAGTTTGAGGCTGGTAGGTATTTGTATGTTTTTTTTAGTGTTCAACTGCAAAAGACTCTGTGTTTACAGTGGTCACAGAGGCCTAATTGCGTGAATTAAATCTATCCACAGACAGCTCTAGAGTGAAAAGAGAGCGTGCAGGTTTTTGACGCTAAGGCTAAAGTGGATCTGGTGCAGAAACGGCCAGGCTTTTGTGTGGGTGGAAGTTGATATCCTCTCGGGACGTCGGCTGTTTTAGAGTGTCACAATAGCATTCTGCTGATCTGGGTTTGAGACTCGTCTCGATAAATGAGGAACACAGTGTGAGAGAGGAACAAATCCCTCGACTTCTGCATTTTTTGTTCCACTCATTCATGTAGGCGCCTTTAAAAATGCCCTTATTTTATTGCGTAATGTCTTTTTTAAATTTGAGAGGTTATAATGAAAGTAGGAATGCTGTTTTGGGAAACAAGCAGTGTCTGTTTATTACATTTGTGACGTGACATCTTAATTTGAAACAAAATCTATGTTCTTTTTGTAGTTCAGCAGATTATTTACCTTTTTGTTAATTTATATAAATGAAAAAGTCTATACAATTTTTATAATTTATAATAATTATTATGATGCTTAACATCATCTTTTTTTGTCTTAATGTTACAATGTTTCAGGTATCAGATTGAAGACGAATCCTCGAACCTTGATGAGATGCCCTTGATGATGTCAGAGGAAGCTTTTGAAAATGACGAAAGTGACTATCAGACGCTGCCCAGAGCCAGAGGGAGTCAGAGGACTGGGCTGGGCTGGTTCCTCTGTGGTGGATGGAAGGTCCTGTGCACCAGGTAACAGGCCACGTGAGAGCTCATATTAATATTTAAGCATTAAAATGTTACCTTCAATATCTAAGTGCTCTTAAAGGATTAGTTTACCCAAAAAATAAAATTAGCTCATGTTTTACTCACCCTCAAAGCATCCTAGGTGTATATGGGCTTTCTTCTTTCAGACGAATCCAATCGGAGTTACATTAAAAATTGTCCTTGCTCTTCCAAGCGTTAGAATGGCAGTAGGGGGGTGTTTTTTTTTTTTCCCAACAGTCCAAAAGTAGTCAAATAAAGCGCATCCATTCATAATAAAACATGCCTCACACGGCTCTGGGGGTCAATAAAGGCCTCCTGTAGTGAATCGATGCGTTTTTTAAGAAAAATAACCTTCAATATCTAAGTGCTCTTAAAGGATTAGTTTACCCAAAAAAATAAAATTAGCTCATGTTTTACTCACCCTCAAAGCATCCTAGGTGTATATGGGCTTTCTTCTTTCAGACGAATCCAATCGGAGTTACATTAAAAATTGTCCTTGCTCTTCCAAGCGTTAGAATGGCAGTAGGTGGGTGTTTTTTTTTCTTTCCCAACAGTCCAAAAGTAGTCAAATAAAGTGCATCCATTCATAATAAAACATGCCTCACACGGCTCTGGGGGTCAATAAAGGCCTCCTGTAGTGAATCGATGCGTTTTTTAAGAAAAATATCCATATTTAAAGCGTTATAAACTTTGATTAGTGACAAACGCAGAAGTGGGACAGAGAGACAGCGAAACAAAACGCCGGTCAAAAATTAGAAGCACAAAACAAGGATTTGTAAAGAAAAATGTCAGTTGATTTCGATATAAGCCAAGAGGAGACTGGCTTTATTTGCTAAAATAAGGAAACTTCCTTTGCTCCTGTAAACAACCTCGAGAGACTAGTATATCTCACAGGCGCGTGCGCTGCGCATGCGTCCTACGTCATCCACCCGGGACGGCTTCCGCGTACAACAGTTAGCAGACGTGAGAGAAAACTGTTTATAACATTTTAAATATTTATATTTTTCTTACAAAATTGCATCGATTCGCTACAGGAGGCCTTTATTCACCCCCGGAGCCGTGTGAGGCACGTTTTATTATGGATGGATGTGCTTTATTTGTCTACTAGAGAGACTGGAAAACTGGGTCGGACTTTCTGGGATGGTACTCAAATGGTTCAGGTCATACTTAGAAGGGAGAGGTTATTATGTGAGTATAGGCGATCCTTTGTCAAAGTGGACGTCCATGACATGCGGAGTCCCACAAGGCTCAATTCTTGCACCGCTCTTGTTTAGCCTGTATATGCTCACACTAAGTCAAATAATGAGAAAGAACCAAATTGCCTATCACAGCTATGCTGATGATACCCAGATTTACCTAGCATTCTAGCCAAATGACTACAGCCCCATTGACTCCCTCTGCCAATGCATTGATGAAATTAACAGTTGGATGTGCCAAATCTTTCTTCAGTTAAACAAGGAGAAAACTGAAGTCATTGCATTTTGGAAACAAAGATGAAATTTTCAAGGTAATATTTTAAATCAATTTTAAATCATTTTAAAAGTTTTTAAATTCCTTGTTTTATTGTTGTGATTATTTTTTATGATTATTTTACTTCCTTTTATGTAAAGCACTTTGAATTATCATTGTGTATGAAATGTGCTATATAAATAAACTTTCCTTACCTTGCCTTACGGACTGTTGAAAAAAAAAAACCCGCGTACTGCCATTCTATCGCTTGGAAGAGCAAGGATAATTTTGAATGTAACTCCGATTGGAATCGTCTGAAAGAAGAAAGTCATATACACCTAGGATGCCTTGAGGGTGAGTAAAACATGGGCTAATTTGAACTAACCCTTTAAATTAGTCAGTTAGAATTAGTATTTTGTCTATCTAGCATGAACTACTTTTTTAACTTGACTGTGTGTCACAAAAATGCAAGACATAATGCACTGGTTATCTGATGGATACTTACAAAGCAATTAAAAAATATCATGAGAACCTTTTCTTTGTGAATGGCCTCTGATTTAAAACTCGACTGCATATAGTTTAGTCTTGACTGTAATGGCCTGTTCATGTCAAGGGCGATAATTATAACTATAAAGTTTTATTAAGCATTCTAATTCTATGAGAACAGGGAAGTCCATACCTCATTTGTAACCATAAGGCAGTGTGTCCACCAAAGCACTTTTAACCAGCTGAAAATGCCTAGCTGTGTGAGTGCTTGAGAGAGCTTCTGCGGCACAGCATTTTATTATTATTATTTTTTTTTTTTCAGTTGAGACACTTTGGGTTCAATGATTTGGAATATCCGCAGAAGTGTAACTAGTAACTGGTATATTAAAATGTTGACACGATATAAAGTACTTGATCTGGCCCTTGTTTTAAATGATTTTGTTCCGTTGTTGTGCTTCTTGTTGTCATCTGTTGCTGTTGTACAAGGAGGATGTGGAGTTTGGTCAGTGTGGAATTTGTCCTGCCCATCCTCCACTTTGATTGGACGGCTGACTAAAAATTGACAGTGAGGGGCTGCGTTTTCTTTCATTCTTCATCAATAATCTTCAGCTGTCGGTGGCAAGAAAAAAAACGCTGAGCAATGCTCCTGGCGTTTTAAAAAACGTGTGCTTCAATTGAAAACAAATGCTTTGGTGGACACGTGGCCTAACAACACAGGGGAACGTTATTGTTGAAATCACATTAAGAATTTTTTTTTCTAGTTGAAGAGTGATAAAAACAAAAAAGAGCTCAATCTTTAAAAGCAGCAGACAACAGAACTGTGATGCATGCTTTTAATAAACAAGGTTACTGCACCTTGTTGTGGATTATGATTTTTTTTCAATTATATGAAAATACAGTTGTCTTTGAATTGTCTTTATTTGTGGGCTTTTATCAGAAAAGATTGATATATGTGATTGCTTGTGATTGTAGTTGATTAATATAATGTTATTAATTTGATTTTGTTTTTTAATTGATTGACAGTCTAGATAGACAGATAGATGTTTTGCTGAAACCATCTTGGCCTTCACCTTTTGTTAAAAAAATTTCACCATTGTCATGGAGCCTATTTTGTGTGTATGTAGTGCTTGTGCCAGGTTGGCTCAGCTCCTTTCTAACGCACCGGTAACTGCATGAAATACACACACAAGCACAGGTCCTGTTTTTTGGTTGCGGTGCTCTCTGCGCATCATCAGTCAGAAGGTCAAACACGCCAACCGAAAATTTGCTTATCCAGCCAACGATGTCAACAAGCTGAATGTCTATTTTGGACTTGCATTCCCACAATATCTCAATGCCTTTTGTGTGGCATCAGTGACATATATTAGTCATTTATTGTTATGAAAGTGTGTGTGCTTGACTCTTCTCCACTTATGCGCTACATTATCAGCAGCGCATCTCAATTGTAAGCTGGGTATTGATTTTTTTTTTCTTCTCCTAATGAACAAATGGGATTTCGCACAGCTGACCAGTTTGCTGCTTTCCAGTAATTTTCTGTGTGCTTAGGCAAAGGATTATGAAATGAACAAATAATTCAAGCAGAATAACTCTGCTTATTCAAACGGCCCTATTATTTGAACTACATTCATTTGAGCAAATAATCTCTCTTATGAATCAGGGCGCTGGCACTTACAGACAGGAGACCGAAGGGGCCAACACAAATATTATTATATATTTTTTCAAGGTTTATGTAATTTAGTTCAGTGCCAGCCAAACCAATCGCCATGACTGTGTACACTGCGCAGAGTACCGGCAGAGTACCGTCACGCCGTTCACCGGGGATGGCAACCGCTAGAATATAAAATGAATATGAAGGTCAACAAAGTGTTTGGCGCTCTCTCTGACCTTCACAGAGAATCAGAGCTTTCGTTTTAGTAGGGAGGGGTTTATTTGGCAGGGGGTGACAGAGGACGTCATCTACAGGTTTGTTGTTCTCTTTAGGTATCGCAAGGCCTGCATAGAATCTGCAGCCTCAGATGATTTTTGAAATGTTTGTCGTTCACAAAATGATATGCATCCTCAACTCCCTTGCTTATTTACTTTCTAGACTTTATTCTAATCAATAAGTGTAGTATTTTCAGTTGACTAACCCACTTTTCATAAGGCTTCTTGGTTTTACTATGCACAATTCATCATTTGTCTAATATTTCATATTACGGAAGCAAAATGAGTTTGTGATCAGAAATCCACATTTAAATCCTTCTCAAAAATTTCCCTTCACATCCGTACTCTTCTTTTACTGTTTTCTAGCTCTACCGTTTCAGTCTTACTACTTGGTGGAAGTGTTCCATGTATCTGCTTAAAGTTCAAGTCAAACTAGACTGAGCTAGGCTGTCTTTGCTCTCTGTAACATCACTTACATTAATGTTGCATTAACGTCAGTTGTATTTCAAGTGGAATCAACTGGTTACGCGCGGCTGGTGATGAATTCCGCAAAAGGTCTCAGTGTTCGTTTTCAAGAGCGTTTTAAGTGATTAACGGGGTGATAATTCAAGAAAATCACCGGTTTTCAGTGCAACCCTTAAATTAGGAGTAATGACCAGCCTTGATATTTGTTAATTATTCGGTCAGGGATATTTTTAAATAAAGACCATTTACTGGAATTCAGGCCTGAACTGCGCCTGTAGCACTGTGTCCTCCTTTAAGTGAATTTGTCTAATCACTGGATGATCTTTTTCCTCCCGTGGTCTCTGTCACGCAGCTGTTGCGAATGTCTGGTTCACACATGTCGCAGGAAGAAGGAGCTAAAAGTTCGGACGGTGTGGCTGGGGCACCCTGAGAAATGTGAAGAGAAGTACCCCAAAAATGCCATCAAGAATCAGAAATACAACATTGTCACTTTTGTGCCAGGGGTAAGGCAGTATAAACAATCTCTGCATGTTTTTTTTTTGGTTTCCGAGAGTGCTCAAATTTAGCTAAAAAAGAAGAATATTTTGTTTAATATTTGTGAAATTTTGTATTGCTGTTTTTATATATTTGTTATGTTATCAGTATTATTTATAATTAATTTCATTTTTATGTTTTTATTTTAGTCTTGTTTTATTTTCAAAGGCGCAGAACTTTTTTTTTTGTGCAGCTCTCACTAGGCTGTTTAAAGTGAAATCTCTACCCATTGTACGCACAGCAGATTTGCTCAGTAATCAGGTTAATGTGTAACTAGCTGTGAAGTAAGGGGGTGTAACAGCAATCTAACGTATCTTTTTCCACTGAGTGTGTAAGTGATCTACTGTATTATGACTGCTGGCGATGTCTTATTCAGTGGAACGCACCTTCTGTATGTGCCCTTGGCAAAGAATTTGCAGCTTGTATGATGAATTATGTATAAGCCAATCAGGTGTACCTCCAAAAGCTGTGTTAGAATGTTGTGTATTACTGTCAATTACCTTACATTTTTTTATTCAATTTGTCATGGTTATATTATCAAATCTTCATCAAATATAAGGCATGGTGATTATTTATTTTTGGTGCTTTCTCTTTCTTTTGTTTTAGGTTCTTTACCAGCAGTTTAAGTTCTTCCTCAACTTGTATTTTTTGGTAGTGGCTTGTTCTCAGTTTGTTCCATCGCTGAAGATAGGATATTTGTACACCTACTGGGCCCCACTGGTGAGTACATCTAACCGCACAAAGATGGGAGTGGAACACAAAAATTTAATTTCAATCATCACTCTTGTTGTTACTTTTTTTTCTTGTTGTCTAGGGCTTTGTGTTAGCTGTCACCATGGTGAGAGAGGCAGTTGACGAAGTTCGGCGCTGTAGGAGAGATAAAGAGATGAATTCCCAGCTGTACAGTAAACTCACAGTGAGAGGTGACCACAATATGACACATCCTGCTGATATTATGCCATATACACAGATCATCCTGTTTGAGCTGGATGGGGGGGGGGTTGTGCTGTTTTAGACATCTAAAATGGTTTATTTCAGGTTTTGCACTTATTATTACACAAAATTATGCATTATATCATTGGTTTTATATAATCTCTTTATCTTTTTATTAACATTTATTTCCTTTTTAGTGAAAGGGAGCTAAATAACATTAAATTATTGGGTTTGACTTATTTGTATTGATGTCACTCGTCGCACTGGTCAAACTACATAAAATAGCACAGAAAATATGCAATTCTGTAACTTTATGCAATTTATTAACTTTAGGAATATTGCATGTGTAAAGGTCCATGCCTCTGTTTCACTGCTGGGCGACATGACACTTGTTGATCTTCAATGATAATTCAATTTCACCATACAAAGAATGTAAATGACTTTTGTTAAACACCCTGTCTGGGTTTAATTTATGAATAAATTATCCATAAAAAATGTCTTTCTCCAACTAGTGGGAAACGGGTACTCTGCTTGGGGCTTTTGTCTGCGTGTGTGTGAAATCTTAGTGGCTCTGTTCAGTCACAGTCAGCTCTAAATGAGCAATTTTTAGAAAAATCACACAAACTGTTTATTCTTTTTGATATGTTATCTTTGTCAACCCTAATATTTATCATTTTAAAAAG
Organism: Sinocyclocheilus grahami; assembly: GCF_001515645.1. Lineage (NCBI taxonomy): Eukaryota > Metazoa > Chordata > Actinopteri > Cypriniformes > Cyprinidae > Sinocyclocheilus > Sinocyclocheilus grahami. Next base: position 3,866,541 of record NW_015505328.1, read on the forward strand.
TGTATTTATTAAATATAAATTTGGACACAGGGCTAATTTATTACCTACAGCTAAATAATTCATTTCTAATTACAATTATTTGTCCATCGTATTTTTCAGGGAAGGTCCAAGTAAAGAGCTCAGACATACAGGTTCTAGATACAACAATCTATAAATGTAAATGCGAATATGATTATTCTAAATGGTAGTCACGTGCACGCACATCTTTGTTAGAAGCTGAGAGGTCAGTCCATTTCAGTCCTGATGCCTGCGCGTTCACTGCTAATTTTATTTACTCTTGTCTGTATGCCTCTGTATTTAAACAGGTGTGAGTGTGGGTTTATTTAGCTATACATTGGGGAAATTCGGGGACATTCTCGTTTGGAGAAAAAACTATTGCATAATGATTTATAATTTAAATCTTTTCTTTTAGTGGTAGGTTATGGTTTAAGGTTGATTTCTACTATTAGCTTTATATACAGTTCATGAAGTTATACATATATAAAGTTTGCGGTCTGCACGGTTTTTAAAGTCTTTAATGCTCACCAAGGCTGCATTTATTTGATTAAATATACAGTATTATTACAAATTTTAAAAACTGTTACAACAGTTGTGCTGCTAAATGTTTTTCGCAAAACCTTGATACAGTTTTTTTTTTTTTAGAATTCTTTTATGAATAAAAAGTTCAAAAGAACAGAATTTATTTGAAAGAGAAATTTTGTGATGTAAGACATCTGTTACTTTTGATCAATTTAATGTGTCCATACTAATTAGAAGTGTTAATTTCTTAATATATATATTTTAACACTTCAGATATCATGTTTTTTCATTGTGCATTCCAATTAATCTCAATCAAACTGCAGTTGGGTTATTTTGATTAAGTAAAAAAATAACTAAAAAAATACAGCTATGAACATGATTTTTGAAAATTAAACTTTGAGTTATCTGTTTTTGCAAATAAACTCTTCATGTATATGTATATGAATCACACAATCATACACACACACACACACACACACACAGAGAGAGAGAGAGAGAGACCCCAAACCAAACTGGTAGTGTAAAAATAATGAAATAAATATATCCTGATTTTTTTTTATAGCTAAATAAATATATTTGTTGTAAATGTATTTGCTGTAGTTCACCCAAAGATGAAAATTATGTCATAATCTACGTAGTTTCTTCTGTTGAATACATTAGAAGATATTTTGAAGAATATTTGTACTGGCTAATTTTATTTACTCTTGTCTGTATGCCTCTGTATTTAAACAGGTGTGAGTGTGGGTTTATTTAGCTATACATTGGGGAAATTCGGGGACATTCTCGTTTGGAGAAAAAACTATTGCATAATGATTTATAAATTAAATCTTTTCTTTTAGTGGTAGGTTATGGTTTAAGGTTGATTTCTACTATTAGCTTTATATACAGTTCATGAAGTTATACATATATAAAGTTTGCGGCCTGCACGGTTTTTAAAGTCTTTAATGCTCACCAAGGCTGCATTTATTTGATTAAATATACAGTATTATTACAAATTTTAAAAACTGTTACAACAGTTGTGCTGCTAAATGTTTTTCGCAAAACCTTGATACAGTTTTTTTTTTTAGGATTCTTTTATGAATAAAAAGTTCAAAAGAACAGAATTTATTTGAAAGAGAAATTTTGTGATGTAAGACATCTGTTACTTTTGATCAATTTAATGTGTCCATACTAATTAGAAGTGTTAATTTCTTAATATATATATTTTAACACTTCAGATATCATGTTTTTTCATTGTGCATTCCAATTAATCTCAATCAAACTGCAGTTGGGTTATTTTGATTAAGTAAAAAAATAACTAAAAAAATACAGCTATGAACATGATTTTTGAAAATTAAACTTTGAGTTATCTGTTTTTGCAAATAAACTCTTCATGTATATGTATATGAATCACACAATCATACACACACACACACACACACAGAGAGAGAGAGAGAGAGAGAGAGACCCCAAACCAAACTGGTAGTGTAAAAATAATGAAATAAATATATCCTGATTTTTTTTATAGCTAAATAAATATATTTGTTGTAAATGTATTTGCTGTAGTTCACCCAAAGATGAAAATTATGTCATAATCTACGTAGTTTCTTCTGTTGAATACATTAGAAGATATTTTGAAGAATATTTGTACTGAACTATTTTGATGAGCATTAACTTCCATTGGAGGGACAAAAACAGATATTTCTCAAAATATTATCTTTTATCTCCAGATAAATAATAGAGTCATACGGGTTTAGAACAATAAATAATGACAACATTTTCATTTTTGGATGAGCTATTCCTTTAAGTTATGACCGTTTTATGACTTAAATATGATGCAGCCAAATGTTTCTCATTAAACTGTCAGATTCACTGCTGCAGAAAAGAATTATGAATGCACATCTTCGAACTGTTTCTTTGTATGTTAACTAAAACTTATAATAAAACTTAAAAGTTTCATAGAAGTTTTATCGTAAGTATGGAATTATGATTTATGGGTTAAAACACTCCCATTTCTTTGAGCCTTAGCACTGATAAAACGCCTTTTCTCTTCATGAACCTCTTTCCAGTTTTAGCCAATCTGACAGGCTGGCATTGCTACATCTGTTGGCCAGAAAGAGACAAATGACAAGAACAAGTGGGCCGTCTTAAATAGAGGACACATCTCTCTTGCTATCTGCGTCAATGCGCATGTCTCGGCAGCTGCGATGTGTGTGGCCCTCTTTCTCACTGTATATTATGCCCTACTGACAGAGGATAATTAGATATCATCCGTATTCACCCAGCCGCAACATGTTATGTGGAAAAAAGCATTTAAAGATTTAATTTCTGTGCTTCTCCCCTGATTTATGGCCTGTTCTGTTCTGCTCAGCACAGAGTGTGCTAACACTAAACGAGGCCTTATTATGATGTTCAGCATGGCGCTGTTTTTGTAAACAAGGCAAATCAAGTCAAACCGATTTCACCGTTCCCTCTAAATGGACTGTGTCGCTTAACCGGGCATTAGTGTAATTCAATCCGCCGTCTAATTCCCTACTTACCGTTCGTCGTGATGAAAGTTCATCAATTCATTATTTGTGCTTTGAGTCTTTGTCATTTTTATTGACCTGCTTTATAAAGGCCATAATTGATAACCGCTTTTTCCTGTGCTAGATAACCATGAAATCAAAACAGACTGGACTAATGTACGACCTCTGTCCCCAGGAGGACTGTGACCCTCCCATCCACGAGAGCTTGAGCATTGAGAACACCCTGTGGGCCAGCACTGTGGTGGCATCTGGTAAGCAAAGTCTTTTCCAGCCCCAAATTTCTTTCATAGAAATATAAGAAAAGCACAAGCCTCAGAGGTCTGAAATATTCATCACAGGTCAAATATCTTTTGAGTTTATTGTGTTGTAGAAGAGTGTGCCGTTGATACCGAGGCGATCCGCCAGCATCACTCAAGACCCCCTTCGATCTCCCGTTTGTTTGTCACTTGAGACCGCCAGACTCATCTGCTACTATTCAAACAATCTCATGAGCAGAGAAATATGAGGAGCCGTTAATGGGAAGCCAAAGTGTCTGGCTTTTTGCAGTCCTGTCCCTGCGGTGTCAATGAAACGTGTCCCTAAAGAACAGGTCCGAGATCGGTTTTTGCCACTATGCTTTCTCCGACATCTCCTAGGGGTCTGTTGTTTAGAATCTGATCCCAGTCCAACAATAATAGCCGGACTATTCCTTCAAGCGGCCTGCGTTTGTGCCAGCGATTGGCCCTTCATTGATCTGTGGTTGCCCCTGTCTTGGTTCTCCAGGGGTTTTTAGAGGTTCTTCTTATTCCCCACCATGGTGTGACCTTCAGCCGGAGAAAGTCCTTCCATATCTCCCCACAAAACACAGTCTGGTGACGTCATCCTATCCAACTTAGCAGACCCAACACAAAACACCATGGGGCGAGTAACCGATATGCCCTGTAGTCCTAGCCCATTAAAGACCCCCTTGAGGGTAGCCTAGGTTTCGTTGCTTTCCAAACATGAAACAATATGTCGAGCTTAAAGAAATCGAGAAATATTTAAGCACGTTTTATATTGTGTTACTGTGTTTAAACAAAAGTTGGACTTCGCCGCTTCCTCATTTAGCGTTGAGGCTGCATACTCCATCAGTAATTAGTTTACTTTAATGAATCAGTCCATTACCAAAGCAGCACCATTGATCTGACTATAATAGGCCTCATTGTAATGGTTTATTTCTGGGTGTCCCACATATTGAATCATTTGTCTGAGTCTCAGCTGCATCCGTTAACTGGAAACACACTTTTTGAGCTAATTGTTCATTAAGCTGGCCAGAGACACACGGCCGGTTTATTTGTCATCGTCCGTTTGCAATCAGTCATCCCATTTGTCCTTTTTTTTCCCCCAGGTACTGTCATAGGTGTGGTCATATATACGGGAAAAGAAATGAGAAGCGTGCTAAACACGTCGCAGTCCAAAAACAAGGTGGGTTTGTTTGTGTTTATAAATGAAATACTTGGTTTCTTTAATTAGTTTTCCTCCCAAAGGCTAATTGTTTGAAGAAAAAAAAACACAATTTAATGACATGTAAGTATGAGCTGTGATATCTGCAGTTGCAGTCAATACACACTAGACATTGCCCAGAGACTGTTTTTCCCTTTAACCTTTCAATATAGACTTGAAATGAAGTGAATAAAAATAGCGAACCGTTGAGGGGGTTTTCAGCCCTGATCTTAGTGACGAATTTGGACCTGTCGATGTGAAAGGACAACCCCAGAGAGATTAATCTAGAGGGAAATTAACCAACCAAGGGCTTGCGTGACATTTGTGGCAGAGCCTTAATCCTGCAGAATTCCCCTTAATGATTAGATACAGTGGACGTCAATGCTGTAAAAGTAAACTTAAAAACGTCAAATCCCATTACACTCATTACCCCTCCCTTAACTGACCCCTGCTGTCTTTGGCTTCCTTTTTTTATCTTTATTTTTTTTTTTTTTACACTTATCCACGTGGTTCAGAGCTCTGACACTGTTCTACTTGTGTGTGCACTGCTGTTAAAAAATGTGGGGTCGATAAGATTTTGTAATGTTTTTAAAAGAAGTCTCTTGTGCTCAACAAGGCTGCATTTATTTGATAAAAAATACAGTACAACTGTGATATTGTGAAATATTATTTCAATTTAAAATAACTGTTTTCTGTTCTAATATATTTTAAAAAGTGATTTATTCCTGTGAGGGCAAAGCAAATTTTTCAGAAGCCATTAGTCCAGTGTCAAATGTCACGTAATCATTGAAACATGCTGATTGGTGCTCAAGAAGAAAAAATTTCAAATCCCATTACACTCATTACCCCTCCCTTAACTGACCCCTGCTGTCTTTGGCTTCCTTTTTTTTATCTTTATTTTTTTTTTTTTTAATATGCAAATTTTTCAGAAGCCATTAGTCCAGTGTCAAATGTCACGTAATCATTGAAACATGCTGATTGGTGCTCAAGAAGAAAAAATGTTATTATCAATGTCCAAAACAGTTTGAATCCATGATAGATTTCCATGATAAGTTTCCTTTTATGACATGATTGGTCTTAAAACAGTATGATGTTAATGTCTTAAATCAGGTGTAATTTTGTGGATGATAAAATGCTGTATCCGATTCATTATATTTTTATTTTGTATAAAATGCAAGGTCAACTATAATCTAATAGTAGGTTGATTTCTTTCTCAAGCGTAAACATTATTTAATCATCCCAATTACCCTGACATACGGTATCTGTTTTTTGCCAAAGGCAGATGAGGAGCGTGTTTGGGGAAACCTGTATGAAAACAATCATTATTTTGCCAATATCATTTGGCTCCCTCTAGTGTCAAATTTGTTAATGTTTAATTTGGATTTTCTGTTCGAAATATTTTGAGCAACTTTTGAGTAAATGTTGAAGTAAATGTTATTAAATGGATTTAATCATTTAATTAAGTGCATTTAATTTTTATCTAAATTGTGTTCATCAATTAATTAGCTAGCTATCAGCCCGTGTGCTTGATATCAGCATCACAAAAACCATCTGAGAAACCCATATTGGTTAACCACTATTCTTCATGTCATGAAGTGTTTCAGACCCTGTCATGGATGCTGCAAGATGTGTGTGATAGCAGCAGCTCCTCCCTCTAGTGTCAAATTTGTTAATGTTTAATTTGGATTTTCTGTTCGAAATATTTTGAGCAACTTTTGAGTAAATGTTATTAAATGGATTTAATCATTTAATTAAGTGCATTTAATTTTTATCTAAATTGTGTTCATCAATTAATTAGCTAGCTATCAGCCAGTGTGCTTGATATCAGCATCACAAAAACCATCTGAGAAACCCATATTGGTTAACCACTATTCTTCATGTCATGAAGTGTTTCAGACCCTGTCATGGATGCTGCAAGATGTGTGTGATAGCAGCAGCTCTGGCGGAGCTCATAGCTCTACCATGTTCTGTGTGTGAGAGTGGAATTCAATATCTCAAGGAGATGATGTCAGAGGTGCCAATACAGGGAACGAGACGCGGTGGGAAAGTCGATACGACTCGGCGAAAGTCACTGAGAACGTTTTCGCCTCTTATAATCTGTTGTGACATTCCTTGCACAAAGCTCTAAGCTCTCACTAGAAGCTGCTGACAGCACATAAGCTATCACTTATCACTTTACACGTGTGTGTGTATCTGTCATTGTCGTAATATGGAACGATATTCTCTTTGAGGATCGAAACCTTGGTGGTCTGTAGGATGTGACAAAGGGTTGAACAACCCTCTTCGCTGACCAGACACTGCTCACTACTTTAGGTGTTATAATCACTGATATATTTAAGCAGTGTAGGTGTTTGGCTGGATTTTTTATTTTATTTTATTAATTTATTTATTTTTAAGCAATGCAGATACTCAGATGCATGTATTTTATTTATAAACAATGTAGAGCTCATTTTTATTTATTTTTATTTTATTGTATTTATTTATTTACAATTTTTTTTTTCGCAAAGTTCCTGGAAGGAGAGTGGCAAGAGGAAAATATTACAATTCAGATTCAAACTCTCAGCTTTACATATGAGCAATAACAACAGCTCTGACAAAATATCTATAAAACTTTAACAAGTTATGAAATGCTGTAACTGTGAAATTAAACACTGCTTACCAAATCATTTAATAAATGAACATCAAATATAGATTTTTTTTATTATTATTAAGTTAATATTAAGTTATTGCTAGCCAGGGACAATGGCCAATTATGCAGTTTAGTGGTTGTTTTATAAAAGTATTTGACCAAAGAATGCAGTGATTGACCAAAATGAATCAAATATTTGAGACACATAAGCTGTGAATATGATACAGTTTTCGAATATTCAGTTTAAGTCTGATCGTTTTAGTTGATAAGTTTGTTTGGTAAAGTGAAGAAACTTCTCAAGACCTCGTCTGTGGTCCTGCACCGTGGATGGCATGATCCATTTAGCTGTATTGCATATCCAGTTTCTGGGACACTAGCATAATGCCATATTGTTGTAACAGCCTCTGTATACTTGATGGATTTCAACCAATGAATATTCATTATGCAGGCACAAAGTCGTCATCAAATTTCACACACAAAACATACAGGCAGCGAGGGCAGGTTGAATCATTCCTTTCACTTTAAACGAGGCCCAGATGAATAGAGTAAAATATGCACTCTCGATTCATTGATAGCATCTTCAGCTTGAGGTAATTGAGTCGCTTTTTCCTCTCGGGCTGAATGAATAACGGCTTCACCCGATCCCTGGCCAGCTTTGCAAAATTCAGCCTCCGCATTGTTTTGCCCCCATAAAGGGGGATTCCTCCCTTTCAGCTGGGGAACTGTGTCTTCTGTCTTAATTTTTCTTCATTTTAATCCTTCCATTCCCCCCTTTTTCCTCACTAGCTGAAGCATGAAGCTCTGAGTGGGGCGGCAGGCCATCGGAGGGGTTTTAAACTACAGCTGATAAATCAGACAGCAGCTCTTCTCTCCCAGTGTCTCCCAGTTTACTCAGTCCTCCAGGGACTGGGGGCCGTAGGCAGTTGGGGGATTAATTTTGCTTGCATTTTTTTTTTTTTGTCTTTTCTGTTCAATTTGTCCATCCCCTCTCTCCCCCACCCCCGTCCCTTTCACGCAGATTCTTTTTCTCAGGGGACGGTGTTATGTGTTGCTGTTTTTATTAGCGCGCTGCCTAGATGAAAGACCTCAGTGTTTTCGCGCAGGCCACGCTGTCGGCCCTCACCAGAGGGAAACAAGAAAAACTTCTTTTTTGACATAATTTTCCCACATATTCCATTGGCTGAGGGGACATACTTGAGAGAAAAAGGGGAAAGCTCTTTTGTCAGGGGCCGTTTCTATGAAGAGGCGTTCTGCTTTTATTTTTCCGGTTTTGCCTCCTGTGCTTTTCACAGAGAGACGACAACAGCAGTGGGCTTCTTGGTTAAATGCCTCTCATCTCTCCTCTCCTCCACATACACTATTAGCATGAGAAAGGTCTGCGGTCTGGAACAGGCCTGGGGGGCATTTATCAGTGCTGGCTTATGGGCAGGTTGTTTTATTTTTCATAAGAGTAACATTTCGGATCACTTCAGATGAGAGGAGCCCTCAAGGTTCTTGTTCTCAGAGGGAATATCGCATGCTTTGGATAAGAGCGCTTTAACCAAATACTCATTCATTTTGAGAACTTTTTTATTTATTTTTTATAAACAACCAGTAAAAATTATTAAAAACACGTTTCCCTGGGAATATTCATTACTATATATTTCTGAATGTATTTACTATTCTTAAAATACTAAAGTGCTTAATTCTGATTAGTCAGTGGCATATGTATAAATGACTAAGCTAGTTTCACTCACCTATCACATTATGGCTTGTTTATTTTCGCATAATAAAACACTTAAATCGATAAATAAAATGTGTAAATTAGATTTTCATGTTATACTAGCCATGTTATACTCATAATAATGTACAGTCAGACAATATTTATTGCAAAATACACCTTCACAGGTTGATTTACAGTGATAATGACCAGCTGAATGTACATTATCTCTTACTTGTTTACTAAAATGTAAGTTTAAACACTTATTAAAGCACACAAAAACTTTCAGTTTGATTTATCTCAGACTTTCTCATCTCTTCCTCTGCAGGTGGGACTATTGGACCTGGAGTTAAACCGCCTAACAAAAGCTCTGTTCCTGGCTCAGGTGGTTCTGTCTGTTGTTATGGTGACTTTGCAGGGATTCCTTGGGCCCTGGTTCCGAAACCTGTTCCGTTTCGTGGTTTTATTTTCATACATCATCCCCATCAGGTATGTTTATAATATTATCACCCAGATCCCACTTATGTGAAAATATTACAGCAAAATCATCAGCAGTGTGAAATGAGAAGAACAAACATATTTTTTAGACATTTGTGTGTGTGTGTGTAGTCTAAGAGTAAACCTGGACATGGGGAAGTCAGCGTACGGCTGGATGATTATGAAGGATGAGAATATTCCAGGTACTGTGGTTCGGACAAGCACCATCCCAGAAGAACTTGGCCGTCTGGTCTACCTGCTTACAGACAAGACCGGTACTTTTATTTTATTTTATGCTATTTTATTTTATGCTATTCTCTTCCTTGTTTTATTTTCTCCCTCTTTCGTTGTGTTGAAACCACTCTGCCCATCCAAAAGCTTTATAATAACTATTGATTTCTCTCCTGATCTTAATCTTTGTGTGCTCTTTTTCCAGGCACTCTGACCCAGAACGAGATGGTTTTCAAGCGCCTCCATCTCGGTACTGTGTCATACGGGATGGACACTATGGATGAGATCCAGAGTCACATCATCCAGTCCTACGCTCAGGTGCGATTGACATGTCACCTTACACATCACCATTAAGACAATCACTTTCACTATAGAGGAAACTTAAGGAGTTTCACATCCTTCACTAACTGCTGTTGTCTTTGGTGTGTGTGTGCACGTTTTGTGCCAACAGCTGGGTGACAGTGTTAAAGCCACAGTGGCAATTGGTTTTCATGCTTCATGGTCCTTCATTACTGTGATGATGGACTGGCAGGCAGGTTTGAAATGTACCCATGATATGAGCGATCATAGCCTTATTATATCCCCCCTCAGGACGTGTCAGAGTCCGTGTCCAACAACTTGTGAAATTGAGTTTGACAGGAATCAATAAACATAATGTAATTTACAGCTTAACATGCTTTGTTGTGCACTAGGCAGTTATAGCTCCCATTCTCTCTGGAGTGTTATGAGTATAAAGAAATTACTATTAAAAACAGCTGTTGTTTTGTAGAGGGCAAACCCCATAGTCTTTTTTGAGACGGGGTGAGTGTACAGACAGTTCTTGCCTGTCAAACTGGGATTTTGAACTCAAATTGTGTTTTGAAATGTCAAAATTTGATATTCATATGTAGATGATGTGGTTCAGTTTAAAACCTTCAATTTACAAGCTTTTTGTGGCTCTATAATAGCATTCTTAGCTTTCCATAAAATTGTACTGTAAAGGTGAAGTATGACATTTTTGTGGCACTAAATGAAAATGAAAAAGGTGAGAAAATTAACAGTTCAGTTCACAAGCATTTTTTGACTCTAATAGCGTTGTGACTTTAAACTTCGCTTTTCCATTAATTGATCTTAAAAGGCCAGGTGTGTTGTTTTTGTGGCACTGAACTTTAGTTAATATGAACTTGAGAAAATTCAGAGAGGAGCAGGACCTTCGAGTAGTGTAGAGCTGTATATGTAAACGCTGTTGTGTATTTGTAGATATATTTTATTTTTTTGCCAATTCTGGTTATTTAGTCACTCAAATGCTTTTTGATTTAAACTGAAAACGGACTGATTTCCTACACGGTGCTAGTTTTTTTGCTGTATCACTGTGTTCTTCTCTTTCTTGTATAATAAATGATGTTACTAAATATAAATATATAGAGAATTCTTGATAATGCCAAAAAGCTGATAATTAAATTCTGCAAGTGAATTTAGACATCACAGCATTTATAATGTATATTATAAAAATAGATATTCATTTTGAGATTATAGTTAATATTATTAAATTAATGTTTTTAAAGATTAAGTCAGTGTTACATGACAGCAAATAGAATATAAATGTAATAATTAAGGGGCATTTTTAACTCCAGTCAATATGACATGCCTATTTACAACTGGCTGACTGTGCATATATCTTATTACACATTTACTGTATTTTTATATACATATTCAGATTGTCAAATCTGGAACCTAACATACTTTAATTCTGAGAGAGTGAGCCAGCAGTGGGGTGTTTTTATGTACCTTCATCTGCAGTTTGAAGGCTGTGTGCAGGTTGTCATCTCTTCCCCTCGGCAAAGCTCTGAGGAAAGAGTAGTTCATCAAGAGAAATCTCCTGCTCCAGTGGAGCACAGCAACCCCTGTCAAGCGCACACACACACACACGAAGACTCACAGTGGTGCTTATGTAAATTGATAAGTTTCAGAGTCAGGGTGGGATTTCGACATTGTTGTGTGGAGAGACACTGATGAAATCTTCACGCTTTTTTTTTTTGCCCAATGTGTCCTGACACTGAGAGAGCACAGGAAAATGAATTATCAGTAGACACTTCCTGACCAGTCCCCCGTTCTTATACTACACATGACGACGTTATCAGATTCTGACATTACTTCATAATTTAACTGATTTTTAAATGTGTTGAACTGAATACTTTTTTGAAATAAATATTTCTAATAACAAATGTTATTTCTCAAGCTAAAGCGCACTCTTGTTATTTCAACTTTGTGTCTCTCCAGGTGAGCTCGGTGCAGTCTAATGGCAATAGTGCGAGTTCAACACCCTCTTGTAAATCACAGCCGCCCGCTCCGAAGGTCCGCAAGAGCGTGAGTAGCCGGATCCACGAGGCCGTGAAAGCCATCGCCCTCTGCCACAACGTTACACCAGTGTATGAATCCTGTGTTAACGGTGCCAGCACAGAGCCAGAGAGCACAGAGGCCGACCAGGACTTTAGCGACGACAACCGCACTTACCAGGCCTCCAGTCCTGATGATGTAAGAATGATGGGACGTAGGGCTGCACGATTCATTAAAATTAAATCTAAATTTAATTTAAAATATTGTCCTGCATATCTTTCAGTGAAGCACGGTTCTGTGATCAGCAGTAAATCTCTATCCGAAGTAGGGATGTTCATTTCAGTTATTTTTCTTAACCGACAACCGACGCTCCTTAACTGATTATTAACCGTTAACCGACAAGATTGTTTTAAATTAGAATTGAATTAAATTAGAAAGGATAAGTGTCTGTGACCCATTAAAAATACTAACGTTTGTTTCCCGGGAATTTATTTTACATGTGCAAAAAGCAGCAAACAACAGAACATGAGGATTCACATGGTCTTCATATCATATCACGCACCTGCAGCGCTTCTGCGAGCGTAGAAAAACATAATAAAGCTAGGCTATATATATATATATATAGCCTATATACTGTATATAACGAATGAATAGGCCTATACGAGAAATATATCTTTACTTAAATAATAAATTAAGAAAATGAAAGAAAAACTGTAACAAGTAGTTTTGGTTCATTTTTGTGCTGCGAGAAAGGAAACCAGATGGCTAAAAGCGGCATCCTATTTTTCTTTAGGCTTATTTTATAAAAGCACAAAGATTTGTTTTTATTGTGAATGTACGTACACAAATAAAAGCAAACCTTTTACAATTCCGATTATCTTTATGACTAAAAGTAGTTGTTTCCACTGTTAGAAGGAAAAAATTCAAGTGATTGCGCCGGTGCCGCATGCGCGCGCACAGTTAAGCATTGCTACCTTGACAATGCAGCCTGTTCATTATCATAATAAAATACAGTCAGTCAAACATATGGGGGAAAAAAATACACTGCTCAGTTTAAATATGTAGTAAAAATCTGTGCCATTAAGCGTTATCACCATACCGCTGTGATGTTATGCAAAACATTTTGTTTTACGTAGATATTGGAATGCGAGTGAAGTAGGCCAGGCTACATAATAAATAATAATTTGCCATTCAAATACATCACGAATACGGAAACATTTGATTTTGTGTCGAATGAGAGACCCAACGTTGGTTTCAGTTTCGTTTTAGCCTAAATTAATTCATTTTGGCTTGTCGTTTATGTTGCTATAGCGTCTTACATTTTTAATTTTTGTTCTTTTCTAAATACTGTTAATTGAAAAATTAGCCTAGCTATGTTTACAGTGTTTATTATAATGTTTGTAAACATTTTGCGTCGGCATTAGGCCTATTTCTGAATAAAATAATAAAATGTGATTTATAAATTATAAAACAATTTTTTTATACGCGTAGTGTATTTTAACCATGCAGCAAATCTTTTAAAATATTTTGATAAATTACTGAAAAAATAAATAAATAAATGACCTTTTAAACCGTTTAACTGATTGTTTTAATCGGTCAAAATTCTATACGGTCGGTTAACTGTTAAAATGAACATCCCTGATCCGAAGGCCAGAGGGCGCTCTCGTGCTGAAACTCAAAAAATGCCTCACAGAAGAAACCCAGGAAATCCCTATAGGCGTTGTTGAATAAACAGAAGATTTAACTGCTTTCATTAATTCAACATGACTAATAAACACACGACTACGACAATATATGGTTTATCCGTGTTCATCTTATTATAATTTTTATTATAATAAAGTATATAATAATGCAATGCTAATCGACATTGCCTTTATCACTGCTTAGAATACTATGAAATATGAAGCCACATCATCTCACAGAATGATTTATTTCAAACACTCGACTGACATTATGAAGTGAGTTTGGAGTTAAAAACATGTAATTAAATTTGGTATTTTCACATGCTTTGGAGGAGCATTTACTACACAGAGCCGTAGTTCATTGACAAGCTACGCAAACAGCTTTCATAATAGCAGAACGATTTCTTCGATTTCATAATCACGTGATTAAATCATCTGCGATTATGAACGCGATTTTGCGTAGCTTGTCTGTGAACTACGGCTCTGTGTAGTAAACGCTGCTCCATCTGAAAGCACGAGCTGGAGATTTACTACTAATCACAGAACTGGCTTTACTGACAAGATGCGCGTGACAATCACATTTGATTAATCGTGCAGCCCTAATGGGACGTCCTGAAAGGAATGGTATTTATTTATTTGCTTAATCAAAATTATTTAAAAAATATTATTTTGGGACATTTTTTGTCATCTTTTTTTATTTTATTTTTGTCATTTTCTGCTTAAGTGGTTCCAGCAAAGAAAACAAAAAAAAACCCGGACAATTTTTTTTTTCTATTTATTTTATTTAGAAATCAGATAGATTGCAATGACACTGGTCTCCTCATTCCTTTAACAGTGTAATCCTATATATCGCTGCTTTAGTATTTATGACTCCCCCACTTTAGCCTTGAATTTACTGCCTTATTGGATGGTAATATAGACTCTGTGTTAGTAGAGAAATCTGAGAGGGCTCAATAAATATCAGAAGCAGAGGGGGCAGGGGTAGGTCACACACCAGGAAGGACTTGGTCATCATTTGTGTTGAGAGATCGTAGATATTTATAGATCCGTTGTAGAGCAACAATATTTTGAATGAGTTGTTGGTAAGAAAAGCACTAAATAAATGGCAGAAAAGGCATTGAGGCCAAACATATGTCACAAAGGCAGCGGTCCTCAAATAGATGGAGGGAAACGTCAGGCTCATTATAGTTAAATATATTTTTTAATGGAGGGGAATGAAATGTTGTTTGAGGCTCGTTGGAGGTATAATTTAACCAAAAATGACATTTCTGTCATCTATTACTCATAATCTTCCAAACCTGTATGACTTTCTTTCTTCTGTCGAGCACAAAGATGAAGCTTAGAAGAATTTTTGGCATTGCTTTTCATCATACAATGAAAGTCTCCAAAAAATGACCATATAATCCATAGGAAACCAAGGTATACAGAAGTACAACCTGAATGGACTGTATGTCTATCCTTCACAGCCTCATTTTAATTAGCATATGATATTTTTATATTGCTTTTTTGTCATTTTTGGAGCTTTACAGTTTGTGGAGCATTTCTTTTTTGTTGTCTACGGAAGAAAGAAAACCATATCCGTTTTGAACAACATGGGTAAATAAGTAAATGATGACAACATTTGTATGTTTAGGTGAACTAACCCTTTAAGTGTTCAATAATTCTGTACAATATTTGCTGTTCCCTTGCAGGATCTAATGAAGATGAACTAATGAAGGGCAGTTGTTTTCAAAGCATTGATTGTTTTCAAGAAAATGCGCCAGTCATTATATAAATTGAAAATATTCCAGTGCTCTTTCATTTCTCCTTTACACAGACCGAGCATCTTTTTCTTCAAGACCTTCTGTAGACGTAGATATCTTTTGAGAGTGATAAAAGGAAAAAGAAATCTGTCCATCTCCCTCTTTAGTGGAATTGCCTGTCCTCTCTTCTCCCTTGATGTGTCTACTTATTTATTTTCTTTAATGCCCAGGTCTTATCTCTCCAACGTCTTCACTCCGGGATTGATCAATATTTAATTTTCTCTGAGAGACTAGCGGTTAACACTAGTCTTTCTCTACATGTCACTCTCATCAGCGCCTGTGTCTATGTGTGCTCGCTCAAAGACCTCCAGCCTTTTCAGCTTTTAATATGACAGATGCATAGCGATAATATTCCTAAAGAGAGCCGAGTTCAGGGATTGCCTTTCCGGACACTTACTTTAAGTAATTTGTGACCTTTGACCTCACAGTGTCAAGGGTCAGAGGTTTATCATGACCTTTAATGATCGGACATTCTCATGAGCAAGACCGTTTGTTATGTCCGATAATGAAGTTTTACTTATGGGGGGTAATAGAAGTTCACTGATGGTTTTATTAGTGGTTTTGGCTTATTCAGATGAGACGACAGTGTTCAGTGGCTGTTGACCTTTGCTGCTTCTAAGAAAAATATAGTATTGACCTCTAACCTTTACCCTATTAAATAGAAGTTGTCACAAAAGATGGGCTACTCATACAAGAGAGTTATGGCATGTTCAATTCTTTTAGAATGAGTTTTTTGTTAGAATAAGGTTAAAGCGGATGCAATCTTAGTCTGGTTTTGATTAATAGAGTGATCCAGTCAAATATTTTTAAGTAAGTTGTTTTCATTTAAAATCTGTGATTGGGTTCATATTGTAATTTGAATTTTAAAACTAAATATGAATTTTACAATCGTTATTTCCAGGCCTAGATAATTTAATCATTAATAACAATATGTAATCATTTATAATAAAAAAAAATGGAAATTTCTGTAGTCAGTATAATTTTTCTTAGTTATGCTCAACTCTAAAATATTGAATTTGTAAAAAAAAAATAATAATAATAATTCTTTGTGAGTGCAATCTCTATAAAGTAATTTATTTTAAAAAAGCCAGTAATCAAACGACATGAAAAGTCATTGCTCAAAAAATGTAAAATAATATACTGTTATAATAACGATAAGTGAAAGAGAGAATTCAGATAAACTTCTCTTAGCATATTCCTGGAAGAAACTGCTCTGTCAGATAAACCCATCTCCACTTTGCCTTCTTTATGACGTTGTATCATATTTCCTGTCACATCTGGTCTCTTTATTAAATAACAGCCACGTCTTAATGTGGTCGTAGGTCACATGGTGCGGGTTCAATCCTCTCTGCTTCTTGAAGGCGCAGTGATCTTGGTTTATGATTACAGCTTTTCTTCCTGTACTGCTGAAATGATTGATAGAGTGTATTAAAGGCTCTCCCCTGTGTCGTAAAACAGTTCCCTGCTCCTCTCCTGAAGGCATTTCCCCACCACCTGAGTTACTTGTGTGTGTGTGTGTGCTCTTGAGGGCATCATTTAGCACTGTCAGGTTGATAGAAGACTGGCTAATTAGTCATATCACATTGAAATGCCATAAACAAGAGTTCTAGCTGTGTTCTGATGTGTGTAAGAGCAAAGAAAGCAGTTGTAATCAGAGCTGTGGAGTAATTTAAAGGCATAATTTGCAGGGATGTTTATGATCTTTCAGTCTTGAGATAAACAGTGCATGCAATGGGGTCAAGAAGTCTGAGACTTTAATTTATTACAATCTTTTCTAATTCCATGCAGTATTTTTTATAAATTATATCTACTCTATAACTCTATTTTATCAGCATATTTCAGCTAGAGTAGAAAGTTGAATTATTAACATGAATTTTGGAATGTCTCAGTATTTCGTTTGGTTTTACTGACTGTCAAGCATGATTTGAGAATGATCCAAACAGAATCTCGTGCTCCAGTGGTAACAAGACAATTTGACTGTACAAGAATTCATATGATCAGTGGCTCAAATTGGATTTTCAGAAACTTCATTAGTGACCTAGACCTAGTGTAGATTGTGACTTTTTTGTCTTTTTTTTGTCAGCTCTTTAAAGATGATTTGATCATTGAGAGCAAAAAGTTGCATGTAACTGGTCACAAAAACAAATCTTTTACAACAATACATTCTTTCACATGTTGTGTAGGTGGCTCTGGTGCGCTGGACTGAGAGTGTGGGTTTGACTCTGGTGAACAGAGACCTGACATCCCTCCAGCTGAAGACCCCAGCCGGACACATCTTGACCTATTACATCCTCCAGATCTTCCCCTTCACCTCTGAGAGCAAGCGCATGGGCATTATTGTCAGGGTGCGTGTCATATTACAAGTGTGTGAGTGTGTTTGTCTGTGTTCGGAATTACATATTTATCTAATTTCAAGCAGTGTAAAAAACATCTGGTGAGAATACGAGTTTGAAAATGTGTGCGCATTTGAACATGTTTCCTCTATAGTGGGGCTTTGTGTCCTTCAGCCTTTGTTGAGTAAGCTATTACAGTAGATACTTCAGGACTCTGTGTACTTGAGTGTTTCTGTGAGTGTGTCGTGTTGTACAGTACATGCATAAAAGTATTGTTGGCTAAGCTTTTGACATGCGTTTGTGTGTTTGTCATACTCTGTTTGTCGTCTTATTTACTGATAACTTTAGGGCTCCACGCGCCATCTGTGTGGTTTTGTGCTCTACAGTTGGACATGCTAATGATTTAGACATGATTTGGATATGTTTTTAAGTGTTCTCTGAATTGATTGTGTTTCAGGAGGAGGCCACGGGCGACATCACGTTTTACATGAAAGGAGCTGATGTTGCTATGGCGAGCATTGTACAGTACAATGATTGGCTGGAGGAGGAGGTAAGAATGCATGAACCATTGTTGATGGGAAATTCTGCTTTTTCGTGTGGGTTGGTGAGCTTATGAATAAATCGAATTGTCTGTTTCTGTGACCCTTTTGTTTATTTGCATTTTTAATTGTTTTTGTATACGATTCATAATCTGTCTTTGTGTGTGTGTGTGTGCATGCGTGTGTGTGTGTGTGTGTGTGTGTGTGTCAAATGACAGTAAATACAATACAAATAAACGCAGTACCTTTATATTTGTTCTCAAATGTAATTTATCCATGCAAAAACTAAAAGAATAGGAAAAATGTCACCAGATTAAGTGAGTCTCACAAATTTTGGTGTAGTGTTGACTGGTGTTAGTTTTTACATTTTCAGTAAAATTTTAACAATGTAGCAGTTATGAAAACACAAAACTAAGAAAACAATGTAAGAAAATATCTAACCATTTTTACATATTGTGATACATATTGCAAGTTATATACTTGCACTACTGTTCAAACATTTGGGGTCAAATAGGATGTTTTTTTTAAGGAATAAATACTTTTATTTTGCAAGGATGCATTAAATTGATCAAAAGTGACAATAAAATTATGTTGTTATAAAATATTTATATTTCAAATAAATGCTGTTCTTTTAAACTTTCTAATAACTAAAGAATTCTGATAGGAGAAAAAAAACAACATTTTATAATGCTACAAAACGTTTGTATTTTTAAAACAAAAATGCTTTTGTTAGTATCGATCAAAGAATCCTGTAAAAAGAAAAAAATTTATTGTTTCCACAAAAATATTAAGCATCACAACTTTTTTTAACATTGATAATAATGTTTCTTGAGAACCAAATCAGCAGATCATGTGACACTTAAGACTAGAGTAATGGCTGCTGAAAGTTCAGATTTGCCATCACAGCAATAAATTACTTTTTTAAATATATTAAAATAGAAAACATAATTAAAATATTTTAAAACTGTTCTGTATTTACTGTATTTTTTTATCAAATATATTCAGCCTTGGTGATCTCCAAACTTCTGAACAGTAGTGTATAATATATACATATTACAGTTATAAATTTAAAGTATAAACGAGTATTTGGCTAGTATATGATGACTAATTCACACGGGGCGTCAGCGTTAACGCTTGACGGAGGGCATTTCTGAAGCTTGGTTGGACCGTCATAGTGACAACAGCCAATCACATTAGTCTTCTGGTGTTGCATGAACGCGATTTGCTAGCGTCTGTGCTAGAGTATTTGCATAAGGCGATCTGATTGGCTGACGCCTGCGTTGGTGCTTGAAAAGTTGAAACGTTTCAACTTCTGCTGCAAGCAACGGACCCAACGCGATGCGACGAACCCACAATTCATTTCACCAACGCTTGACATCACTCCGTTCAAAGTAAATGAGAGGTGTTGATGCTGACATGGGGCGTCTTAGCCCCAGTTCCCGTATGTCTGTCATTCCAACTGACTTCCTCAGTAGGTACCACCAGTGTTTTTGGTATTGAATCCCTAGTAGGAGTGTCTTTATGAACAGATCCCGATTGAATTAAGAATCAACACATTTGATAAGGTAGCGCTAAGCATAACAAACAGGTCGGCCTGTCCTAGCCTCTTTGATCAAGGACAATCTGCTCAGCCCATAATCACACATGCATTTCTCGCTTTGATGATTACAATTGTATTGGCAATATGCAGTCGATGAGGGGCGGAGATGAGGCTTATTAATTAATGAATGACCTCAATAAAGGCTTATGACTGGGAGCATCATGCCATAATCCTCATCGGTGCGCTTTGTGTGTGCATGTGAGACGCTGGTATAAGGACAGGTCAATAAAGTAATCACTGCATCACTTTCGCCTGTTGGATTTTCATATCAAAATTAAACCGCTGTCCCACATCTTTTACAGTCTGCTCAAAGATTCCCACAGGCACTGTTGTATTTTTCACAATTGATTCTTTCTGTGCGTGTGTGTGTTTGCATATCTCTATTTGCATGGCACTGTTTTGATGTTTCCAGTAAATACAATTGTGTTAGAAGCATTGTTTATATCTTTGTTCTCATGCTTTCTGTATACCAATTGAGTTCACAGTCTAATACACAACCACACACACTCACACGTCATGGGTGTAGCTGATGTAATTGTAGTTGTGTGTTGCATTATGTTGATTCAGTGTGGGAACATGGCCAGAGAGGGCCTGCGGACACTGGTGGTGGCTAAGAAATCACTGACTGAAGAGCAATACCAGGATTTTGAGGTATGATACACCAATTCACAAATGGGTTAATATGTAGTGATATAGTTTAAAATATATAATGTACCTTAACAATTTTCAACTTTTTAATATTTTGGTGTAAATTTGCCCTTTTTGTACTCCAACAGAGGAACCATTATTTTTAAGCAAAATTCCATTGTTGACAAATAGATCTAAAAAATGTTGTGTAATAAATACAATGCAATAAAAGATCATTAAAATGATCTCTAGAGAAATATTTAACATTCTGTACCCAAACTGATAGCTTCCTTTGCAGCAATATCAACTTGCTTATTTCCTAATAGACCAGTATGACCCTTGAACCCTAAAGATGATAATACTAAAAATTGACTCTGTAAAAGGTCTACTGTAGATCAAATGTAATTTACTCTGGGGTTTTTAGTTTCTTTAATTTTCCATTGCTTAAAAAACAAATTCTTGAATCTGTGAAAATAATGGGATTTTTTTATTGTGCATTCTAAAAATAGAATGGTTCTGGTCTGGATAAAATGTTGACAGAAGATGATATGTGTATCTGATAAAATTGGTTACTGTATATTGTCATTCCATTAGGATGTTGATGGAAGGAGTACAATTATTGGTTAGCATGAAAATTTTGAGAGATAACAGGTGGCATTAAAGCACAATTTATCAGCATTAGATTAGATTATTAGAGCGCTGATTTCTATCTAATTTCTAATTAATTAATTTCTTAAACTTATGTTACCAGTGACTACTTTATTTATTGCAAGTCTTATATTTGGATAAAACACATAAGCATGTCAAATTCATTTGATGTCCCCAACACTTGGGCCAAAGTTAGCATGTTGCAATAACGGATGCATTTGGACAAGGCGGCTAGACGTCTGTCTGTAAATAATAATAACCATAACAACCCCATGACTTGAGTAACAAGCTGAAGTAATCAAAACCCAAATTTGGTTTGCCAGTAACAGGGGGGTTTCTTGCACGTATGAAGAACCAGTTATAATAGAGAAAAATGATGTAAGATCATGTCAACTTTGCCATGCACCTATTCTATATAAACTGTTGTACTCTTTTTGTCGGTGGGATTCTCTGTGATTGGTACGAGGTCCTCCCACCCGTGATTAAATTACATATTCAAAAGTATTTTTTGGAGTCCGTCTATTAAGCCCAAAGTATACTACTTTTTTTGTACATGTACACTAGTGTATGTGTACAGTCGAACGCATGCGTGAATGCAAGAGGTCGACACATGCACTCTGGCTCAAGCCCCTGCAAGAGCCCTTTCAGTCAGATCTAGGTGCCACTGGACCCACCCAAACCAAGATTTCAACTGAGGTGTTTATTTTATTTTATTTTATATATTTTTTACTAGCAGTTCACTTGTCTTTAAAATGTTTGACCTTTATTAGTTATACTACTAGTTTTTGCTGTGGAATCGAGTAAGTACTTAGTGTTCTCAATAATAAGTGTTCTTTAAATATTAAAGAACCATTTTTTTGTTTTCATGCATTTTTTCATCAAGTAAACACAAGGAAAATATATTCACTTTAAAATATAATCACTTTTATACATATAGAACCAATATACTTGCATACTACTCTTCAGAAGTTTGGGGGCTGTAAAAAATTTTCATGTTTTTGAAAGGTTTCTTATGCTCACCATGGCTGAAAAAATGCCGTAAAAACAGTAATATTGTGAAATATTAGCTGTATTCTATTTTAATTTATCTTAAAATGTAATGTATTCTTGTGATGGCAAAGCAGAATTTTCATCAGTTATTATTTCATTATATCCTGATTTTATTCATTGCATTTATGATTTGGTGCTCAAGAAAGATTGAAAACAGTTGTTTAATATTTTGGAAAGTTTAAAAGAACAGAGTTTATTTGAAATTGATTTTTTTTTATATATTATGAATGTCTTTACTGACAGTTTTGATCAATTTAAAGCATCCTTGCTGAATAAATGTATTAATTTCTTTCAAAGAAAAAATCTCGCCAACCCTAATCCTTTGAACAGTAGTGTAATTTGTAATAAACAACATTTTTTACAGGACATTTTCAAGACCATTTAATATACAGTATGAAAAATGTCACTTGGAAACCTCTTTGAACGATTATGTTGATGTTGTAAACAAATCATTGAATCAGAGTTTGGAATTGATTAATTGAAATGGTCGGTTTGAACTGATTTATATAAGCAACTTTAATCAAATTAACCAACAGTTATGCCATTTTCGCTACTGAATCAAGGCAAGTTTAAAATCCTCATAATTTAGCACACATTTGATCTATTTCTGTCTTTTCAGAGTCGATATAACCAGGCGAAGTTGAGTATCCATGATCGCGCTCTGAAGGTGGCGGCAGTGGTGGAGAGTCTGGAGAGAGAGATGGAGCTTCTGTGTCTCACTGGAGTGGAAGATCAGCTGCAGGCCGATGTCCGGCCCACACTAGAGCTCCTCCGCAATGCAGGGATCAAGGTAAACATGCAATATGTGGCCAAAAATATGTGAACACCCAAACACCATGCCAATATTATGCATATTGGGCATTTAATATTAACTCTTAGGTTCTTCATGTTTCAGATCTGGATGTTGACCGGAGACAAGCTGGAAACTGCTACGTGTATCGCCAAAAGTTCCCACTTAGTTTCTAGAAATCAAGACATCCACGTTTTCAAACCGGTAGGATCAGAACCACTGGTTATTTGGATTTTTAAGTGGAATTAGTGTGAATGCTTTATGGTGTTTTTGTGGCAGGTGTCCAACAGGGGCGAGGCTCATCTGGAGCTGAACGCCTTCAGGAGGAAGCACGACTGTGCGCTGGTCATCTCAGGAGACTCTCTAGAGGTAAAAAAAAAGCTTGACTTTCCATATATTCAAAAAAATCATGTATGATCAGGTTTGACTTTCGCACACTGATTATGTGTGGCCCATCAGGTCTGTCTGCGCTACTACGAGCATGAATTTGTGGAGCTGGCGTGTCAGTGCCCCGCTGTGGTTTGCTGTCGCTGCTCTCCCACGCAGAAAGCTCAGATCGTTCGATTGTTACAGCAGCATACAGACAACAGAACATGTGCCATAGGTCAGTCCTCTCCATTCTCTCCTCAGTCTGTTGAGCTTTAAGTCTCATCATCCAGTCGCTGAGACAAAACCCACTTAAACTGAACTCTCTCCAAGCACATGAATCTTTGAGAGCGGTAAAGATGACTGTCTTCACAGTGTCTTCTCATGTTTTCCCGCTATCATCTTTCTTATCTCTGTGCTCAGGTGATGGAGGAAATGATGTCAGCATGATCCAAGCAGCAGACTGCGGTATCGGTATTGAAGGGAAGGTGAGGTGTTTCTCATTAACGTAGATTCTTTTCCTGTCACTTTTAATTCATTTTTAATGAATTATTTTTTTCCTCACAAAAACAATTCTCAGTAACAGAATGTGTAGGTGTTTAATTTTTTGTGTGTAATTCCCTTTACCCTAATTGCTGAAACTCTTGTTAGATTCTCACTAATGTAATACAGTATGATTTTATATTCAATATTATTAAATGTAATATTTTTGCAATATTGATAATATTAAACATTATAATTGAAGGATTCATTTTACTATTGATGTTTATATAATTTTATTATTATATTAATATAATTTTTATTATATAAAATATTATTTGCCTTTTAATTATTAACAAAAAGTATATATATATATATATATATATATATATATATATATATATATATATATACAGTGGGGCAAAAAAGTATTT
>NW_015505328.1:3890772-3892197 GCF_001515645.1 Sinocyclocheilus grahami
ACACTTACAGTGGGGCAAAAAAGTATTTAGCCACCAATTGTGCAAGTTCTCCCACTTAAAAAGATGAGAGAGGCCTGTAATTTTCATCATAGGTATACCTCAACTATGAGAGACAAAATGAGGAAAAAAATCCAGAAAATCACATTGTAGGATTTTTAAAGAATTAATTGGTAAATTCCTCTGTAAAATAAGTATTTGGTCACCTACAAACAAGCAAGATTTCTGGCTCTCACAGACCTGTAACTTCTTCTTTAAGAGGCTCCTCTGTCCTCCACTGGTTACCTGTATTAATGGCATCTGTTTGAACTCGTTATCAGTATAAAAGACATCTGTCCACAACCTCAAACAGTCACACTCCAAACTCCACCATGGCCAAGACCAAAGAGCTGTCAAAGGACACCAGAAACAAAATTGTAGACCTGCACCAGGCTGGGAAGACTGAATCTGCAATAGGTTAGCAGCTTGGTGTGAAGAAATCAACTGTGGGAGCACTTATTAGAAAATGGAAGACATACAAGACCACTGATAATCTCCCTCGATCTGGGGCTCCACGCAAGATCTCACCCCGTGGGGTCAAAATGATCACAAGAACTGTGAGCAAAAATCCCAGAACCACACGGGGGGACCTAGTGAATGACCTGTAGAGAGCTGGGACCAAAGTAACAAGGGCTACCATCAGTAACACACTGCGCTGCCAGGGACTCAAATCCTGCAGTGCCCGACGTGTCCCCCTGCTTAAGCCAGTGCATGTCCAGGCCCGTCTGAAGTTTGCTAGAGTGCATTTGGATGATCCAGAAGAGGATTGGGAGGATGTCATATGGTCAGATGAAACCAAAATAGAACTTTTTGGTAAAAACTCAACTTGTCGTGTTTGGAGGAGAAAGAATGCTGAGTTGCATCCAAAGAACACCATACCTACTGTGAAGCATGGGGGTGGAAACATCATGCTTTGGGGCTGTTTTTCTGCAAAGGGACCAGGACGACTGATCCGTGTAAACGAAAGAATGAATGGGGCCATGTATCATGAGATTTTGAGTGAAAACCTCCTTCCATCAGCAAGGGCATTGAAGATGAAACGTGGCTGCGTCTTTCAGCATGACAATGATCCCAAACACACCGCCCGGTAAGAAGCATTTCAAGGTCCTGGAGTGGCCTAGCCAGTCTCCAGATCTCAACCCCATAGAAAATCTTTGGAGGCAGTTGAAAATCCATGTTGCCCAGCGACAGCCCCAAAACATTACTGCTCTAGAGGAGATCTGCATGGAGGCCAAAATACCAAAATACCAGCAACAGTGTGTGAAAGCCTTGTGAAGACTTACAGAAAACGTTTGACCTCTGTCATTGCCATATATAACAATATAACAAAGTATTGAGATGAAATTTTGTTATTGACCAAATACTTATTTTCCACCATAATTTGCAAAT
>NW_015505328.1:3892303-3893340 GCF_001515645.1 Sinocyclocheilus grahami
ATATACACAAACATATATATGTGTGTGTGTGTGTGTGTGTGTGTGTATATATATATATATATATATATATATATATATATATATATCTCTCTTACCTATTGTTTCAGGAGGGAAAGCAGGCGTCTCTGGCAGCAGATTTCTCCATAACCCAGTTCAAACACATTGGCAGACTGCTGATGGTACACGGCCGCAACAGCTACAAACGCTCAGCAGCTCTGGGCCAGTTTGTCATGCACCGTGGCATGATCATCTCCACCATGCAGGTAACATACACAGTGTGAAGAGCCACATGTACAGTATATTTCCACTTCTGTAGTGATATAGTTCCCAGAGTCATTACAGTAAATCGTTTTTCTCTCAACACAAAGATCAACATTTAATGTTGCTGCTGTGCAGCCTCTTGATTTGAAGTGCTAACATCTTGATTTGAATTTGTGTCTTTCCTCTCAGGCTGTTTTCTCCTCTATTTTCTACTTCGCATCTGTTCCTCTGTACCAAGGTTTCCTCATGGTGGGGTAAGTAAAGGCTGGTTCACACAAAACTAGTGAGCTGCCTACCTACACCGTAATTTTGGACATCATAGGTGCCTTTGAACATGATGTGTCACATTTCCTAACATTATGTCTATTTGTTTCTAGTTACGCCACCATCTACACCATGTTCCCTGTATTTTCTCTGGTGTTGGACCAGGATGTGAAGCCTGAGATGGCTCTGCTGTATCCTGAACTCTATAAAGACCTCACCAAGGTAACAACATAGCAGACTTGATCAGAGCCAGAGCATGTGAGCGAAGCGGAGTGGTGTGACGCTCCGCTTTCCGCTCTATGGACGTGTGCTCCACTCAGTCGCTCTAACCGCCCAAGCAAGCGCTCCATTAATATTCCGCTCACGCTCACCGTAAAGCAATTCCCGCTCAGATCCCGCTCCTTTCTGTAAAGAACAAATTTGCGTGCATTATATTAGATTATAAATTACTGCTGCCTATATCTAGCCTACATTCTGAAGGACTACCTATTGTTTCGGGTCAGGTGTTTTTT
>NW_015505328.1:3893436-3898494 GCF_001515645.1 Sinocyclocheilus grahami
AACGAAAAAATGAATTCTTAATTCGTGGCCATAATGTAGTCCTAGCATAAAAGAGAACTAGCCTATTCTAAATTTGTGGACGTGATTTTGTCTGCATGTCATGATCGGGGCTCCATACAACCGAATATAACCTTAGCCTACCTGTTTATTCATTTATTATGGTATGTAACTAGCTCACCTTTTGCTGCACCATGTTTGCATACATCTTCATGCTTTCTGTAATCAATATGAACCTGTACTAACTTTAACAGTCTCCCCGCACTCCCTCTCAGTTTCTTCTCCCTGCTCATTCTTAACTTTGATTTTTACTTTACATTTATGTATAAGGCTTGCAACTTCGTTGAAACAATATCTGAACTTCATAACTGCTCTACTATTCTCGATCTCTACAGATTCTCGATCTCGAACAAGCAAATCACCAAACGGCATTCTGGGTTGAGCGAGCGGCACTGAGCGTATTGAGCAAGCGGAGCGGAATCTTCAGAAAGGCGCTCCGCGCTCTTAAGGAAATATTACCGCTCCGCTCACATGCTCTGATCAGAGTTAACCATCAGCTCAAGTATCTGCATGATACACTTGATATAAGTTACAGGAATGAAGGCATGAGTTTGTTTGCTGTATGACAGTGATGCTGACTTTGGTTTTCCCTCCACTAGGGTCGCTCCCTGTCCTTTAAGACCTTCCTGATCTGGGTTTTGATAAGTGTATATCAAGGTAAATGAAGAGTGATGTTTTATATTTTTGTATGACTGTAAACTGCAACTCACAAATAGCCTTTACGCTCATCAAAGATTTTTTTTTG
The DNA here is from genome assembly GCF_001515645.1 of Sinocyclocheilus grahami. Taxonomy (NCBI): domain Eukaryota; kingdom Metazoa; phylum Chordata; class Actinopteri; order Cypriniformes; family Cyprinidae; genus Sinocyclocheilus; species Sinocyclocheilus grahami. The sequence goes on from NW_015505328.1 coordinate 3,894,239, forward strand.
GGGGGGGGGGGGGGGGGTGGGGGGGGGGGGGGGGTGATCTAGCTGCACTGAATTTGAAAATGTGACTTAGTGTTATATTGCCAGTCCGTGAGATCGCCGATAGACGATATTATCATGGGGGCAAGAGAGAGACTCTCTGTACTTGTCATAGGCTATTTCATAACTATTTTGTGCTTTAAACAGCACACACGTGCGTGCGAGAGAGAGGGAGCCTATGGAAGCACCACGAATCTAAATAATATACTTTCAAACATACTGATAAACTAACATGTTAAATACAAAAATATCTAAAACAGCTAGTTCATATATATATATATATTCGGATAAAACAGTCGTACATCGCTTTTAGGACCGCGCGTCCTTTGACAAGTTTGCCGCATCGACGCATGGAAGATATCAGTCCAAAAGGTCTGCAAAATCAGTCAACAGTGAAAATCAAAAGTAGATTTATTTTAAAGACCAGCAGTTAAACACTAAATATTGGACATAAATGAACACGTTAAATATAAAGTATTTAAAACAGGTAAGTTCATATATTTGGAGTACATTTAAATTAAACGGATAACGTTACATCTGTCATACAGCACTCCGGGGTAAAAAGCGGGGCAATTTGATAATAATAGCCAAATTATAATAGGCCGCCTAATAATTATTATTATTATTTTATACATTAATAGTAGATTGAGCCTAATATCGTCTTGAATATCGACAAAGATGTCTGCTATCGTCGATATCTCTGACTATCGTCGATACACGATACTATCTCTATGTCTATCGGCACAACCCTAATGTGACTTTATGTCAGTGCAAAAAACTGACATGGAACCACACATAGAGCCACAGAATTTTTAAGTTTAAATGGAGGTTTAAAAACTAAATATGCTTACTTTTGACCTGTGATCAGTCAAATCTGACTTTTGCAGCTCGTGTTGGATGCAGGGTTGTTGTTGTTTTTTTCCACGAAATTGGGCTGCTTTTAAACTGTTGCCATGGGTTGATTTTCCCCAGTGGGTTAAAGATTTGAAATATTGCATAAATTAGATTTGGTTGAAATGCTTGTACTGAAACAATTTAAGGTAAACTGTCTGATTAGTCAGATGTTTGTCATGAGAAGTGTTCCACAAAACAGCTATGGTTTGCAGACAGTTATAAGAGTTAATGTGACAAATACATCTTTTGAATATACTGTATGAGTATACCCCGTAAGCTCGGAGAGCTTTATTTTTATTTTCCCTCCTCAGCAAGTTTTGTCAGTTGTTTTGTTTATTAGTCTAATTCTTGTTTCTTGGGTTGCATTGGTTAGTCACTCAATTAATTCTCTTGTGCTTCGTTCCCCCCCCCTTCTGAATTATGTTGTATTGATAAGGAGTTATCATAAAGTAAGTCTGTTTAGTTGTGCTATCTTACAATCAATATATAGTAAATGTAATTTAAAGTGTCGCTGATGTAACCAGTTAAAACTTGGAGTGGCGATGAGGTCTTAATATGTATGGAAAGAGTGTTAAAAAAGGTCTTAAAAGATATTAAATTTAACTCCATTATTCCTGTATATACCCTGCTATTTATTTAGTTTTTTTAAGAAATGTATGCTTCTATTCAACACGGATGCATTAAACTCATCAAAAATGACAGTACATTTTAATTCCGGATTCAGTTCTAATATTTTAATCTATTTTTTTTATAAAAAAATTTTCCATCTATTTATCAATAGAAAAAATTTATGTATTCCCACAAAAATATGAAGCAGCACAACTGTTCTCAGCATTTATAATAAGAAATCTTTCTTGACCACCAAAGCAGCATATTAGAATGATTTCTGAATGATCATGTGACACTTAAGACTGGAGTAATGGCTGCTTTCAAATTTAGCTTTGCCATCACAGGAATAAATTATATATTAAAATATATAAAATAGAAAACTGTCTTTTTAAATTGTAATAATATTTATAATATTGTTTTTACTGTATTTTTTTAATTAAATAACTGCAGTCTTGGTGAAGGTAAGAGACTTCTTTAAAAAAACATGAACAAATCAGAACAAATTTCTGATTTGTATAATGCATCACACAGTTTAGTAAATAATTGCATTAGAATTGAAACAATCAGGTAAAATGTAACTAACCTGATGGTTAATGGTAAATGGTGTCATTTCTGTAACCCGATATTTATCAAATGGAATGGCAAAAATAATATTTATTTTTTAGCAGCCAGCCAACCAGCTAACCTCTTTTTATAGTAAAAACAGATTTTGTAGTTTTCTCTGTATATTATGCTGGTGTAATACTGCAGAAAATATTTTTTAAAAAGGCTTAGACACATCTTTTAGAATTCGGTTGGAAGCTCAGGAGGAGTGATTCACGAGTTACCATTGTGCCTCGGTTGATCCAGAGGGATTGTCTAAAGTAAAAATTTACTGAACAAACGTAAGGGAAATGTAAACGTGAAAAAAACCAATCCAATCTGAGATAACATGACATCTATAAACTAACCATAAACAGATGTTCTCTACAAATAAACTCTGAACGTTTCATCAAAGAAGTAAACATTGAAGCGGAATGTAACTTGTCTCTTGTGAATTCAGTGGAGCTCTTTTCATGAATGTGATTTTCGGACCATCGCCAGCTCTCACACGGCTGCCTTATCCGCACTGTAAATCGATCCGCGCAGTGAGCAAGAGAGATCAGTATCCCCGTCTGACAGCTCCTGCTTTTTAATTAAACCTTAATACAGCGAGACAAGAACAACAGGGAAATATGAGCAAAGATTTCATTTAGTCCAGAGAGTAACCCCGAGGAATGTTCGCTGTATGAAGAGAGGCAATTATGTGATCAGTTAGAGGCCATTAGGCTGGATTGCGCTGGCGTTTATGATTAAAATGAAAGCAGAGACGGTTACAGTAGGCTGAGGAGCCGAGTGAGCGTGGTGCTTCGTGAACAGAGGTCAGAGCTCAACACGCTCATGTGTGAATGGGGATCAGACTGTGAGCGAGGGTCAAGAAATCACAGAAGAAACTCATTCTAGATGGACATCAGTAAACCTTATGGATTTGTCAGGTCTTGCAGTCTAAATGACCCTAGCGGATCTGTTTTTTTATCGTTAGTTGTTCCCCTGTTTAATTTGTTAACTACTAATGTGTTTCAGGCACATGTGTTTATACTCATTATAACACTAAACTGACAGCTTTATCTCAGTCCTTGGTGGTTCATCTCAAACGTTTCTCCTGTTTGTCCACCAGGGGGCATCCTGATGTACGGGGCCCTGGTGCTGTTCGATCAGGAGTTTGTGCATGTGGTAGCGATCTCCTTCACTGCTCTGATCCTGACGGAGCTGCTGATGGTGGCGCTGACGGTCCGCACCTGGCACTGGCTCATGGTTGTAGCCGAACTTATCAGTCTTGGCTGCTACCTCGCTTCCCTCGCCTTCCTGAACGAATACTTTGGTAAGAACCGACAAAAGGCATTTTTTGGACATTCTTATTTTATATTTTTATTTCATTTTTAATGTAATTTAATTCTGTTTTATTTCATTTATTAATTTACTTATTTATATATTAATAAATTTTTGTAGTTGCATATACTTTTTTGAATATTATTTATCTACCTTTCTACCTACCCATTTATTATTTATTTATTTGTTTATTCATTCATTTATTGTTTGTTATTTTTAATATGAATTTTTAGTTTATTAATTGCATATCTGTTCTTAAATTTGACACTTTTTTTGGTTTAATTTATATTTTATTCATTTGAATGTAAACAAATCAAAAATATAGATAGATAGATAGATAGATAGAAAACATTTATATCTATTTATCTATTGTTCTATCTAGCATTATATCCATTGTTCTTTCTGTCTATCATTCTATGGTTGTATTGTTCTATCACTGTCGTTTTTATCTGTTTACTATATAATTAATTAAATAATTGTTTGATTTTTAACTATATCTATCGATCTATCTATCTATCTATCTGTGCTGTCAAACGATTAATCGTGATTAATCGCATCCAAAATAAAAGTTTTTGTTTACATAATATGTGTGTGTGTACTGTGTATATTTATTATGTATATATAAATACAAACAAAAGTAAACAACCTTATTTTGGATGCGATTAATTGTTTGACAGCACTACTATCTATCTATTTATCTATCTCTTTATTGTTTAATCTGCCTTTCTGTCTGGCTATATAATAAATGAATTCAAGAATTATTTGATTTTGATCTCTCTCTCTCTCTCTCTCTCTCTCTCTCTCTCTCT
>NW_015505328.1:3898702-3908905 GCF_001515645.1 Sinocyclocheilus grahami
GAGACAAGAACAACAGGGAAATATGAGCAAAGATTTCATTTAGTCCAGAGAGTAACCCCGAGGAATGTTCGCTGTATGAAGAGAGGCAATTATGTGATCAGTTAGAGGCCATTAGGCTGGATTGCGCTGGCGTTTATGATTAAAATGAAAGCAGAGACGGTTACAGTAGGCTGAGGAGCCGAGTGAGCGTGGTGCTTCGTGAACAGAGGTCAGAGCTCAACACGCTCATGTGTGAATGGGGATCAGACTGTGAGCGAGGGTCAAGAAATCACAGAAGAAACTCATTCTAGATGGACATCAGTAAACCTTATGGATTTGTCAGGTCTTGCAGTCTAAATGACCCTAGCGGATCTGTTTTTTTATCGTTAGTTGTTCCCCTGTTTAATTTGTTAACTACTAATGTGTTTCAGGCACATGTGTTTATACTCATTATAACACTAAACTGACAGCTTTATCTCAGTCCTTGGTGGTTCATCTCAAACGTTTCTCCTGTTTGTCCACCAGGGGGCATCCTGATGTACGGGGCCCTGGTGCTGTTCGATCAGGAGTTTGTGCATGTGTTGGCGATCTCCTTCACTGCTCTGATCCTGACGGAGCTGCTGATGGTGGCGCTGACGGTCCGCACCTGGCACTGGCTCATGGTTGTAGCCGAACTTATCAGTCTTGGCTGCTACCTCGCTTCCCTCGCCTTCCTGAACGAATACTTTGGTAAGAACCGACAAAAGGCATTTTTTGGACATTCTTATTTTATATTTTTATTTCATTTTTAATGTAATTTAATTCTGTTTTATTTCATTTATTAATTTACTTATTTATATATTAATAAATTTTTGTAGTTGCATATACTTTTTTGAATATTATTTATCTACCTTTCTACCTACCCATTTATTATTTATTTATTTGTTTATTCATTCATTTATTGTTTGTTATTTTTAATATGAATTTTTAGTTTATTAATTGCATATCTGTTCTTAAATTTGACACTTTTTTTGGTTTAATTTATATTTTATTCATTTGAATGTAAACAAATCAAAAATATAGATAGATAGATAGATAGATAGATAGAAAACATTTATATCTATTTATCTATTGTTCTATCTAGCATTATATCCATTGTTCTTTCTGTCTATCATTCTATGGTTGTATTGTTCTATCACTGTCGTTTTTATCTGTTTACTATATAATTAATTAAATAATTGTTTGATTTTTAACTATATCTATCGATCTATCTATCTATCTATCTGTGCTGTCAAACGATTAATCGTGATTAATCGCATCCAAAATAAAAGTTTTTGTTTACATAATATATGTGTGTGTACTGTGTATATTTATTATGTATATATAAATACAAACAAAAGTAAACAACCTTATTTTGGATGCGATTAATTGTTTGACAGCACTACTATCTATCTATTTATCTATCTCTTTATTGTTTAATCTGCCTTTCTGTCTGGCTATATAATAAATGAATTCAAGAATTATTTGTAAATAATTGTTTGATTTTTAACTATATCTATCGATCTATCTATCTATCTATCTGTGCTGTCAAACGATTAATCGTGATTAATCGCATCCAAAATAAAAGTTTTTGTTTACATAATATGTGTGTGTGTACTGTGTATATTTATTATGTATATATAAATACAAACAAAAGTAAACAACCTTATTTTGGATGCGATTAATTGTTTGACAGCACTACTATCTATCTATCTATCTATCTATTTATCTATCTCTTTATTGTTTAATCTGCCTTTCTGTCTGGCTATATAATAAATGAATTCAAGAATTATTTGATTTTGATCTCTCTCTCTCTCTCTCTCTCTCTCTCTCTCTCTCTCTATATATATATATATATATATATATAGACTGTTTCCCCTTAAGCTTAAATAAAAGGCCAAAATGAAAACATCCTCTGTAACAGATGTTCTGTAGGCTCTGGTTTCAGTGTTCGATCCAAACACACAGATTTAGTTTAGACTGATGTACAGTAACTAAAACTTTTAAGCTCTTTCTTCTTCTTTCTCTCCATCTCTGTTTTGTGACTGTGCCTCAGGCATAGGTCGCGTGACCTTAGGAGCTTTCCTGGGTAGGTTTGTCTTTCCCTGTGTTCACTCTGTTGTTTCACCAACTATCATTTCCTGTGTCCACAAACATGTCCGTTCTCCTCCCTCGGGTTTCAGTCTCGTGTGGTGCGGGCCCCTGAGAAGGAGCCATTCAAATGTGCCCTAACCCTGTGATCACTCATTTTTCAGAACATTCCATCGGTGAAGTGCATCCCATCCACTTCATCCACAGCCTGACAGACTTCTTTTTCATAACTTGTGAAAAAAGTGCTTTGATGATATAAACACTTTGACCCTGACGTTTTATTTTCTTCATCTGTTTTGTTTGTCTTCAGATCTTTCGTTTATCACCACATGGGTGTTCTTGTGGAAGGTGTGCGTCATCACGCTGGTCAGCTGTTTGCCGCTCTACATCATCAAATATCTGAAGCGGAAATTCTCCCCGCCAAGTTATTCCAAACTCTCCTCCTAAACTTTCCATATGGTCACATAGTGTCAAAAGGCATGCTGATGTATTTATAAGCACACACGACTGCTACATCAAACACTTTGAAACTCATCTAATCCTTTTTTTTAAATGCTGGATGTTAGTTCACCCAAAAATGAACAAGCTATCATTTACTCACCGTCATGTTGTTCTAAACCTTTATGGCTTACAGTCTTTTTTTGGAAACACAAAAGGAGAAGTTCATCAGGATGTTCATGCTGCTCATCTTGAAATCTGCTTTTGTGTTTTATCTTGAAGGAAAATCCTATATGTTTGGAATGACACAAGGGTGAGTAATTAATGACCAAACATTCATTTTTGAGTAAAACGATCCCAGCTACAAATGCCTAAAAGTGCTTTATGATGCTGTTTATGTGTGCTTCATGAATGCTTTTTCAGTGACATAATGTGGTTTTTGTGAGTGTGTGTGTGTGTATATATATATATATATACATACTTTGCCATTATAAACTAATATGAGTGTTTCTGTGCTCATCATGTTTCTGCACTTAAAGATAGTGGAACAGTTGTAGGACAAAATGGTGAGTAGTATTGAGTACTTGAAGAGGCTAAAGCAGAAAAAAAGAGATCAAGATAGAACTAAAGAGAAACCAAAGGGTGTTTAGGCACCCACACTGGAATGACGGGCCCAATCCTGTCACTTTTTACTTACCGTAAATGTATACGAAGGAAAAATCAGCATTACATGTTTTTTATTGAATATATGATAGCTTTTTATTGTTTTTTTTATTGGTGGTATGTAATGATGTTAATGATTTCATGATAAAGTTTCAACTATAGTGAACCTTTCATCATTAGTATTATCACACCCATCAGCACTTTCCCTTCTGGCACATTCTGTATTATTAACTTTATTAATGAGCTCTGGGTGGGCGGGGCTTGATAAATACCTATGGTTGTGATTGGAGTGTTCTGATTGCATGAGTGCATACTGAAGTTGAATTCGGACAGCTCTGGTTTCCTGTTGTGCTGTGGCTGCTGCTGCCATATGATCCTGCTGCAAAACTGTGTAAATGTAAACCAGAGCACAGCTTGTGTTATTACAGCAGGAACTATTTGTTCTGGGAACAACGGTCCTCTCAACCTGACATTCTAAATGACATTGTATACGACTTTTGACATTTGACAAATCAAACTTGATTGATGCATGACTTGATTGACTTTTATTACTTATTGTGACGCCATCAAAACAAGACATTAATGTATCAAAGTTTTAAATTCCTTGTTTTATTGTTGTGATTATTGTTTTTATTTTATTTTATGTAAAGCACTTTGAATTACCATTGTGTATGAAATGTGCTATACAAATAAACTTGCCTTGCCTTGCCTTGCCTGTGACTGTGCTGACAGTGTAAAGTTGGCTCAATAATGTGTAAGATCATCTTGCCTTATCTTTATAGACCAAGTCAACTGGAATTAGGAATGAGTTTTATCATTCACTTTATTTTCTATAGCCTATAGAGTGTGTGAGAGTGTGTGTTTACAATACTGAATGAAACAATGCCAAGCACACGTGTGTCGTATGCTGTTCCTTTCTGGTGGATTTCCTTTCTGCTTTGAAGAGTTGTACTGTACTCAGGAAAACCACTAACTGATTTCTTCTACTGTATATAAACCGTTAATTAACCCTGTTACAGGCCTAACAACAATAGCTTATTTATTATTTGTTTGAGTATTTTGCTTTTGTTTCTCTGGCAATTTTCTGTTGACTGATACGTGACTGAAAAATGTGATGTTTTTGTGGTGTTGTTACTGCGACTGCAGTCGCTGCTTCTGTTAGCGTATTTTCTCAATGTCATCAGCACGCTGGTTTCAGCAGTATAATTTAACATTTTAGCATGACTTGATTGACTTTTATTACTTATTGTGTATTTTTGTTGGATTGGTGTTATAAATAAATGACTTTTTTAAGATCGTAAAAAACTGCGAACAAAATAATTGAATGTTCTAGCTGCTTAGAAATAGCTTTTCTCGCTCATCAGCACAGCAGTTATGTTTTTATAGACAATGACACCTCACAATCAGCTATTTATTTTGGAGTTTTACCATTTTTGAGGACATTCACAGGAAATACTGCACTAGTTTTGTCCCTAAATATATAGCAGATATGCTCACTGAATATAAACCTAACAGACCACTCAGATGGGTGCAGAGCCAGTGGTGGTTTTGTAGGCAAACATTAATGCCTTGAATTTAATGCGAGCAGCTACTGGTAGCCAGTGCAAATTGATGAACAGAGGTGTGACATGCACACATCTGAATATTTGGGTTGAAGTGTTCTGGAACAGTGTTGTAAATACAACTTAACCACTGATTTCTAGTCAGTGATTTCTAGTCAGAAATCAAATTTGGCCTTACAAAAGAGGACACGACTACAAATCAGTGGTTAAGTTGTATTTACAACACTGTTCCAGAACAGTTCAACCCAAATATTCAGATGTGTGCAGCACATTTTATGGAGGACTGTTTACTGATCCTGGTAGAGTAGACTACAATGCTGGCTGTTCTGACTCACAGACTGTAAGTACGTTTTTATATATAAAGAATTTGCCGCCGATGATTCAAACGCGAGTTTTGAGCAGTGTAGAGTAGCTTTTGTAGTTTGTCATTTCTCCGATCACAAATGCAGACAGAGTTTTATGTTTACGCGGCGTGATGCAACAAGTAAAAAGACAGTATAAGTCATTATAATCCGTAATTATGTCCCCACTGGATGCAACAAATGCCTCGTTTATAATGGGTTTTAATGTTTTTGTTTCGTCGCGTAACATTAAGGTAAGGGGCGTAACATTTCAGTCACACGCTTGAGGTATTCGGCCAATCACAGCACACCTCGCTTTTTCAGACCGATGAGCTTTATAAAAATCGACGTGTTTCAGAAAGGCGGGGCATAGAGGAGAAACAATAATGTACAGTATGTGGAAAATAATGTGTTTTTTTTACCTTAAACCGCATAAATACATTTCATTACACCAAATACACAAAATAATGTTCTTTTTAGCAACATCATATGGACCTTTTAACAATTCAACTCTTTTTCTAAAGATAGCCTACTGTAAGGTTAAACAGTTTTAAACATTTTTTTTTATTATTGGAAAGGTTATCATTAACTAGACCAACATTTGGTTCCAAGCTTGCAAGCCCGTATAAAGTTATTAATGGTCAATTGATTTGTAACTTGATTATTTGTTCATGTATTTATTCATTCGTTTGTGCGTTTATTTATGCATTTGTTAGAATTAATTGTATAATTTAATTGCAAGAAAATTAATGCTGGATATATATGGTTGTAAAATGCTTCATATAGAATTTGTAACGGGTGAGTAAAAAGTGAGTTACAAAATATGTTCTTAAACACTGACCCCTTTGTTGAAAATAACAAAAATTGCTTACTATTTTAAAGTTTCAGGCCCCTTTTTTACCCAAATCATGGAAAGTGCCATTTCATGTGGAAAGGACGTGAGAAGCTATGACAAACATCCATGGGAGGACGCAGTTTGAGTGAGTATAAGCTTCTGTCTCTGACATCTTTACAGTTCAGCGCTTCACAATTAATTGTATGCTCTGCTTCTAAACCACTAGAGGGCGGCATTTACACAATATTTAGTATCACAGAAGACAAAGGTTGGATCCACATGGAAACTACATGTGCTGGTAAGATTGCATTCAACATTAGGCTTTCAGACGTGTGACCCTGGTTAAAGCAATACATATCTTTATTAATTTTACACCTTTTTTTACCTTGAATTTTTTTAATTATGTATACATTACCAGTCAAACGTATTTTTTCCTTTCTTTGTTAACTAGACCAACATTTGGTTCCAAGCTTGCAAGCCCGTATAAAGTTATTAATGGTCAATTAATTTGTAACTTGATTATTTGTTCATGTATTTATTCATTCGTTTGTGCGTTTATTTATGCATTTGTTAGAATTAATTGTATAATTTAATTGCAAGAAAATTAATGCTGGATATATATGGTTGTAAAATGCTTCATATAGAATTTGTAACGGGTGAGTAAAAAGTGAGTTACAAAATATGTTCTTAAACACTGACCCCTTTGTTGAAAATAACAAAAATTGCTTTTTTACCCAAATCATGGAAAGTGCCATTTCATGTGGAAAGGACGTGAGAAGCTATGACAAACATCCATGGGAGGACGCAGTTTGAGTGAGTATAAGCTTCTGTCTCTGACATCTTTACAGTTCAGCGCTTCACAATTAATTGTATGCTCTGCTTCTAAACCACTAGAGGGCGGCATTTACACAATATTTAGTATCACAGAAGACAAAGGTTGGATCCACATGGAAACTACATGTGCTGGTAAGATTGCATTCAACATTAGGCTTTCAGACGTGTGACCCTGGTTAAAGCAATACATATCTTTATTAATTTTACACCTTTTTTTTACCTTGAATTTTTTTAATTATGTATACATTACCAGTCAAACGTATTTTTTCCTTTCTTTAATCCTTGAAAATAGCTTTGTAAACAAATGCAAATCCCCTCTACCTATGATTTTCTATATAAATCTATAACTTTATTATCTTTTTTGGAAATAGATTAATTGGACTTGATAGTGTAGGTAAAGCATCCAGCAAGTGTGTAGCATATGTGAACATCTCAGACAAGTTTTGAACACGTTTATATATATTATTGTAATAAAAAAAAATAAAAAAAACATGTTTCATGTAATTTGCTCTTGTAATGGCAAAAATTGATGTTCAGCATCATTGCTACAGTCTTCAGCGTCACATGATCCTTCAGAAATCATTCGAATATGCTAATGTGCTGCTCAAGAAGCATTTCTTATTATTATAAATGTTGAAAACGGTTGTGCTGTTTAATATTTTTGTGCAAACGTAAGATTTGATTAATGGAATGTTAAAAAGAACAGTATTTTTAAAAAAATTTAAAATCTTTTGTAACAGCATAAATTGTGATCAATTTAATGCATCTTTGCAAAATAAAAGTTTTTTTTCTCTCTCAAAGAAATTACTGACCCCAAACTTTTGAACTGTAGTGTGTGTGTTATATACAAATTATTATTTATTGTTTGAAATACTATTACTATTATTTTAAAATGTGTAAAATAGTCATAATAAAGAATGAGCAGTTGTGTCCAAACCTTTGACTGGTAGTGTATATTGTACTTACTGAGATAATCAGCCTTGAGGCACAGACAATGTGTTATCAAGCCCTCCACCCAAACTCACCCACACATGCTCTGCAGAGCAGGAAACGTGTGGTTTACAGCGACCCCGCGCTAGATGTGATGGTCCACTGGAACTAACATGCCAGGAAGCTTTCTCTTTCATCTTATCTATCTTTCTCTCTTCCTCCCTTGCCCTTCTCTCTATATCTCTATCTACCTTTCCACACTTGTACATCAAAACTCAATTTTGCTGTGCCAGTTTTAGCTTAAAATGACTCAAATCCACGGCACATGCCAATATGGAGTCTCCACCCTCTGATGTGTTTGTGCGCTGGACATTTCCGCAGAGGTGGTGGGGAAGTTGTGTTGTTTTATCAGCCACATGTGGGGCACAACACGCGTCACACTGTTTTGCTACTGTCTCAAGTGTATCTGTTTTTCCAAAGCATTGTGTTTCCTGTAGGTGGACACAGATTCAGGATACGCCTTTAGCTAAGCACTTTCTTACATCAATGAAAACCTTAAGCTGGGTTTTTCGGTGATTATTTCTACAGTGTAAAATCCACAGTCTGTCTATCAATATATCCTTTACTTTTTATATTTTATTTGTTTGTTTATTTTTCCTCATTCTTAAAAATGAGGGGTTTGTGTGATATCTATCTATCTATCTATCTATCTGTTTGTCTGTCTGTCTGTCTGTGTCTGTCTTTCTGTCGTTTTGTCTGTTAATCGTTCTATCATTCTTTCAATGGTGTCATTCTTTCTGTCTATCAGTTATCTATCTGTCTATCGGTTATCTATCTATCTATCTATCTATCTATCTATCTGTCTGTCTGTCTGTCTGTCTGTCTGTCTGTTAATTGTTCTCTCATTCTATCTATCAATGTGTCATTCTGTCTATCAGTCATCTGTCTGTCTGTCGTTTTGTCTGTTAATCTTTTTATCATTCTATCTTTCAATGTGTCATTCTTTCAGTCTATCAGTCATCTGTCTGTTGGTCGTTCGTTCTGTCATTTTGTCTGTTAATCGTTCTATCATTCTATCTATTAATGTGTCCTATCTATCTATCTATCTATCTATCTATCTATCTATCTATCTATCTATCTATCTATCTATCTATCTATCTATCTATCTATCTATCTATCTATCTATCTATCTGTTTGTCGTTTTGTCTATTAATCGTTCTATCATTCTATCTATCAATATATCATTCTATCTGTCTGTCTGTCGTTTTGTCTGTTAATCTTTATATCATTCTATTTTTCAATGTGTCATTCTTTCAGTCTATCAGTCATCTGTCTGTCTGTCTGTCTGTTGGTCGTACGTTCTGTCGTTTTCTATCTGTCTGTCTGTCTGTCTGTCTGTTAATCGTCCTATCATTCTATCAATGTGTCATTCTTTCTGTCAATCAGTCATCTATCTATCTGTCTGTCTGTCTGTCTGTCTGTCTGTCTGTTAATCATTCTATCATTCTATCAATGTGTCATTCTTTCTGTCAATCAGTTATCTATCTATCTGTCTGTCTGTCTGTCTGTCTGTTAATCGTTCTATCATTCTATCAATGTGTCATTCTTTCTGTCAATCAGTCATCTATCTATCTGTCTGTATGTCTGTTAATCGTTCTATCATTCTATCATCTGTCTGTCTGTCTGTCTGTCTGTTAATCATTCCATCTGAGAATGAATTATAATACAATTATTTGATATACATAAACAAAATAATGGAAAAATTAAGAATTGATTTGATTTGTTAATTATTTTTGCTCAATTTCATTGAGTCACATGAAGCTTGGGTAATTTATTCTCAGGGGCAGCATTTGCTCAATACCACTGTCTTAAAAATCGATTGGAATGACTTTCCTGCCGTTTGTTGCTCAACTCGCAGTGTCGTGGATAGGTTAGTTGCTGTCGTGTCTGGGCCCCAGAGTGGAGCTCTGGGCAGAGGGTCTGTGTTTGCTCACTCTGTGGGAGCCCATGAAATCCCTCCCCTCTGGAACACAGCCACGGTTGCCCGGCAACAACCTTACACAACAGGAAACAGACTTGGGGATTCCGTCACTGTGCCGAGTCAAAGAGAGCATTCAGTGGAGACAGGAAGCCCCAAGGTACAGCAGGGGGCAGGTCTATAACCAAGGCCATGTCATGTAAATACCACCTCAAATTGTTGTTGCTGTTTCTACTTTAAGCACTTTATATGTTCATTAGCTTACTTTTAAATGTGGTCTGGATTTTATGACATGGACTCATAAGGCACATCGTAAAAAGACTAAAATAACACGTTTGATTGCAATGCCGTTGTGACGTAAAAAAAAACATGCTTTTCTTGTACTACATTGTCTTCATGTGTTTTCAACCTGCCTAGCATGGTAAAATTTAACCCATGATGCATATTTTCAGTTGCTCGTGGAGCCCTAGTCATCTGAAGTTCAACTTCAGCATCCAAACTGGGTTTTATCTGTTTTATCTATTAAGGAAAGAG
>NW_015505328.1:3908917-3978401 GCF_001515645.1 Sinocyclocheilus grahami
TGTTGTTTATCTAGGGGAGGGGGGGGGGGGGGGGGGGGGGGGGAAACTGGAACCTTGAGGTATTTTCCAGAAGACCACCATCAAATCAGCATCATTCCCAGTATACTCACCCACAAATATGATGATAAGACATGCCAGCCAGACGGAACAGTGACTTGTAAGAAGAGGTGAGTGGACCTATGACATCAGTGACTCCCCTTTTCTGGACCAATCACGGCACAGACAGAGGAACCGTCGGGTGCACACGGGAGTTGAATGTGGTTTTGGTTTATTTTAACAACTTTTAAACGCTGACACATCATTAGTGATGCACATGCATATCATGATTCATGCCGTTGTTATGAGTGTGCAGCCTTTTTTAAACATCTCCGAGACAGACGATTCAACATCTGTGGCATTAGTTATAGACTCATGTTACATAGTCCCACATGTCTTTGCTGTCTGTGGCGTGCCATGCGTTGATACATATAATAGCACATTGCTGTCAATGTATCCTGTTTGGAAACATCATTTGTCATTTGTCTATTCTTGAAAACCTTATAGAGTAAACACAGCAGTGCATCATGCTGACCCACGAGCCATGCTAACTGCATTAGCACTCATTGTATTATCATTAGTGCTAGTAGTTCTTGAAGTCGTAAAGCCACTGCCACTCCTGTTCATAGCAGTTAATAAGGTGTCTTTGGAATATAAATGAGAAAATTATGAGTAAATTTGTCCCAGTCCCAGTGTTGCAGTGGTAGTAAATTGGCTGACCTGCCTTCAGGGGCGTCTAATGAATTATTACACCAGGCTCTGGAATACTCTATTCTGATTGGTCAATCACACCATCCAGTGATCTGCTGTTGACCGTCACCATGGCAACTCGATCTCCTCTCATCCATGTAACGGAAACGTATGGAACCTAAAAACTAAAAAAAATTAATAATCCCACAATGATTTTTGCTCATTATATCTGACAATTATTTTCTTGTAGTTCTGAGAAAAAAAGCTAAAACTTATAAAAAATATATAAATTCACAGTTCTGAGAAGAAAATTCTTATTGCGAGTTAAAAAAAAAAAAAGTTCAGAGTGATTTCAGTCACGCAAAAACTCCACCCCATATAGCCGATTCTAAAGATTTCAATAGTCAAGTCAACCTCTTCCCCAAACTCTAACCTTAACCTTTGATGTGATCTGATCCATCTGGATTTAACCAATGAAGTCTTAACTTTTCTTGATTGGAGACTGCATGAGCTGACCAATTGAAAAATTGGCTGGGGGGTGGGGTTTGCTCCTAGGGTTCTCATTTCACATGCAACTAAAGGTATCTTGAGTCCAAAAAATATAGTGCACTATTTGATGGCATAGCCATTTGTAGCGTTGTCCAAAACCATAGTGGACATTATAGAGTACACTCATTCAGTCCCATAATAACAAGTGTGCAGCCCACACTCGGCTGGTGCCCACTGTCAAGGTCACGCTGAAGTCCTGTGTCTTTGCATCCATATGACCTCAGACGACTTCAAAATTTATTTTTTCTATTTTTAATTTAAGTTTGTCTTATTGATTGACATGTTTTATAATATTGATTGCTCCTTAGTAGACACTTTAAGATAATTTATGGTGACATACAATTATTGGACGTTTTACAAGAAAATACTGCTTCAAAATGTCATGTTGCCTTTCTATCATTCTTGCCATTTCTTTATAATTATTTGTGAAAGTTCCTAGCAGTTGAAGTGAAAGTTATTTTGAAGTAAATCTCACACCATTTTTTTCCAGTGTAACATTTTAAAATGAATTCAAAACACAAATCGTTATTTCAAGTCCATGTATTTGTTTATTTGGTAAGTAACCATGTAATAAGAGGAATTATGTACAGTGCAGTCATCTCTGATGTCGGTTTAGATCTAAATCTAGTAACAGGCAACAAAAGGTCTTTGTGGGAATACAAAATACACCAGGTTTTTGGCATATACTGTACTGCAAAGCTGAGACGAACAAAATATCCGGAACTGTCCGGCTGGTGGTTAAAAACCCCTGCCCCTCAACAACGGGCAGACAGAGTGGAAAATCTACAGGCCAACTGACGTAGAACTAGGCGCACGTCAATCAGCACAGTTAGCACTATTTATTACCTTCAGCCTGGAAGCTGTGTTTACTGCGGCACGCAGCTCACTTTCACATTGCTGGGGAGGATAGGGAGGCCCTGCCCACATCCCCTCAAGCCCACTTAGGGCCCCCTAACCAGTGGGTGAGAGCTTTCCATGAGGTCAAACAAATACATTTGACCCACAGAACAGCAGGAGAGAGAGGACTGTAAGAGAGGGTAATGGCACAATTACCATGTTCCCATGATGAAAGAAACAGCTAGTGTTTCATAAATGCACTAATTCCTGATGCAATTATATATCATCCTGTGCGTGTGGGGTGAAGACTATTTGGCTCTCTTTTGTTGCTCGACCTGGATGAATTCTCAGTGAGGGCAAACACTGCACAGCTACTGTAAAACATGTCCTTAGAGAGCTTGCAAAAGGCACATCAAAAAGCCATTTATTTGCCTAATAGGAGGGAAACCGTATGCAATGTGTAAACTTATGTGCACTGAGAGACCATGACACTGTATATGCAGATGCAATTGTTTGTACAGAGATTGAAATTACAGACTTATTTTGGGTTTAGGTTTACTGGCATGGGAAGGGTGAATTGCATTTTGAAACCTTTCATAGTAATATTAAAAATGCAAATATGCATCACTATTATGATAGTACATGTCACTATTTACAAAGGGGTGCTAATTAAGATGCATGTTTTCAGTAGTAAGAACAAATAATGTTGTGTGGTGCAGTATGGGAATCCTGCACTAATGCAAACATTTGCCAACATGTCTTGGCTTCAACAAAGTCCTAGATGATTCTCGATGACGCAGCGAAACCGCGGCCCCACTGGAAAGTTGTCAAAACCGAAATCATAGTTGCTCGGGCTGCCAACAGCATCTTGTGATTTTCAGATCCCATTTCCCTGCACAGTGATGTCCTAAAAAAACAACCAGAGCTGTTAGTCTGTTTATTAAATCACTATCAATGCACTGCAGTTGCTACGTGACGAGTCTCACAGAGACTGTATTTGTGTCTATTAATGGAACAATAGAAATTATTAACATGATAATGGCTTCTTAAACTGCCTTTGTTTTTCAAAATAGATTCTTGTTTCCAGTAGCAGCACATGTGAACATACTGGCTCTTTCGCCTTTTTTGCGTTTCATTATTGATTGCCTATTTGTAAGTGAATTTTTAATAGGCTCGGTCTGAAAGTTTTGATCAAGAATTGGACTGAATAAATTATATCAGACTGAATCGGTAGGAGCAGCTCAATCAGTTGGAAGGGAGCTTACATGTCAGACTCGCAGTGCTTCGGGTTAGTACCGACTCATTCAACTTGGTCGACTCGTAACGACCTGAGAACCAAACCTGAGAAAAACTGACGAGGTGAAAAGTAAGTTTAATAACAGAAATGTTGACACAACGTACATGTATGACAACTTAATAACTAAACATACTGGTTTTCATTAGCTGAAACGTGCAAAAATTATTCAGCTAAAAGATTTGAGTAGAAGGCTATTATTTATTGTAAATGCGATTTATTTATTTATTAGCTGAATCGTGGCTGCAACTGGGATTATAATATGAAATTACAATAAACATATTCTTAAATAGCTTAATGACACACACACACATCATAAATATAGTTGTCTGTGACTCTATTGGAACGTTTTAGAGTGTAATAGGCCTATACTATCCCTGGATGTCAGGAGGAGTTAGTTAGACAACCGCTGAATCATTATTTGAACCGGCTCTTTAATACAAACTGTTCAAAAGAACCGATTCGCAAAAATGAGTTGGACTTCCCTTCTCTAGCAGACGCGCATGCGCACACGCCGGCTCGTTTGCCTCGGTGTTTCAACGGCTCCACATCTGGAAATGTTGAGAGAAGAGAATCCCTCTCTTCATCTGCTGTCGAGTTTAGAGACGTGTGCCTGCGTCACTCCATTGAGAGGCGGGGCTTCACGGTGTTTCCCGGCTTTATATAGATACAGAGACCTTTCCATCGCAAAGCAGTGCGTCACCAGAACCCCTGGAAACTAACATGCAAGTCCAGAATAGAACAAATAACGAGTTAGACAAACTATTAAAATAATATTCATACATTTTTGCGTTATTGCATGCGCTTTTAAGTGTTGTATACGGAATCATCCGAGCTTTCGAATCATTTATACAGTTCTCTCGTGACTGGAATACACCTTTATTGCGGTAGAAGTGAACACTTTTATCACAGATATCTGGACGCGTCTTTACATTGGGAAATAAAACGCTCATCGGACACTTTCGTGCGTTTTGGGAAAGCGCGTTGAACTTGCTGTGAGTTCACTCCACACTTCGCAAGCATGAAATCCGCAGAGGAAGGTAACGTATTCAGATTAAATGCATCCACTCACACTGTGTCATATTTCACGTTAATGTGTTTCTGTATTATTATTTTAATATAAGTATGATTGGACTTATTAATACAGATTCACGCACGTTTGCGAATTGACCTGCCGTGGTGATCAAATAAATCAATAACTGCTATTATGCACGCACTTAGGCTATATCTGGTACTAAGGGAGACCGGGGAGTGTTGTAACACATTCGGTTTTAACTTCTCGAACTCAAATGTGTACCATGTGTCTCAAACTTTGACATTGCGTTCCCATATTTGTCTGCTACAGATTTAAGTGATTTATAAATCTGCAGCATGTTCCTAAACTGTGTAAATTGATGTCAGGTACAAAGACTGCTTTTGTAATCTACCCCACTAACGAGGTGAGTTGTGACAGTTGGAGGGCAGGGTAACACTTTATAGAAAATATGGTCATCTTAATTTCTCTGCGTGGATTTACTGTGCCGCAATTTTTTATATATAAAAATAATTATAGTATATCTGATCACCACCCCAATCCAATAATATATTATATTTATAGCCAAATAAATAAGTTAGTGTTATCTTTCTGTGTCCATTATAGATAGGACTTTGGTAAGTTGTGTTACAACCCTCCCCATATGATAGTGAGTTCACCCCAGTAGCTAATTTCTGATTGGTTATTGGTGGTGTTACAGCTTGCCCTGCTCTACTGCTCTGTTGTTAATGTTTATTCATTCTTTTTTTATTTCTGGTCTAGTGGAATTAATGTTATTTCTTATTGAATCAATGGGCTGAATGGGTTTTTCTCAGTTTAAGAGACTGCAGAGTGGAGTGGTGGGCGTGACGAAGATGAATAAGCAAGGAATTTAGATTGTGGGTTTTTGCATCCCTTTCTTTGCAGCAACTGTGCATTTCACAAGATAACTTAGATTATAGTTCATAATGACAGCTCTACTAAACAAAACAAGTTCTCAGATTTTCTGCTGAGAAAAGTAACTTAAACCTGCCTGACGATGGTTTCCTGGTCTTTACTGGTTTAAGATGGTCTCTTTAAATGGTCTCCTAACTTGACCTGATGAAATGTGCCCAAAAGCCTTTTAAATCCAACCAGCAGACCAGCATAATCATGCTGAGAGACCAGCAAACCTGCTTAGGCTGATTTAAGGTGTTTTATTTCACCGGGGTTGCTAATATAATTTTAATAATCAGTAATTTAGTACTTTTATTTATTTTTTTAAGCTATCAGAATCACATAGTGTATACTTACGGCTTGCTTACAAAAATCTAATATGTAGTTGTTAACTTGATTCAAAACGATACATACATTAGAGATACATTAGCATGCTATCAGTATCCAGGGTGCTTTGTTGCGCTGTGGTCACATTTTCAAGTATCCGTGTTTTTAATCGTCCTCTAAAGTAGCGAGAAATCATTGCAAATGTTATTGCAAGCAGAGCCAGTAGTGACTGTGCGCCAGTTTGGGCTAACTTACATTACATATATTTCCACCAGGTTGGACTGACTGACTACAGTGACTCACTCAACTCAACTGTGTTTTTTCCCCTTTTTGCACCGATTACTCATTAAAAGAATGTATTTCTCTTAAATATATATAGCTGTATAGACAACTTTGATAGGCTAGATGATGTATTACTAAATGTTCTAAAAGATTTTAGATAAGCTACAAGTATTCTAAAATGCTAAAGTGGTCAATGGATCATCTCTAGGAAACTCTAACCATTATGTTTTGGAATATTAAAAAAAAATTCTGGACAAGACATTTTGTGTTAATCATTTGTATAGGCCTATACATTGCATAGATGCAAATGTTTGCCCCTATTTTTCGACAGAGATTGCTTATGAGTATTGGTTTTCCGTCTGGTTTTGTGCTCAGGAAGATATTTTTAACGCTTTGTTATTTTTGGCCTGGTATTTGCGTGTCACTCACCTTGCTTCCCCTGCAGAGGTTGTGGCTTTTTACCACTAATGTTTTTGACTCACAGTTATTACTTATGAAGAACAGAGTGTCATTTGTTAATGCCCTTTTTATACCAAATGGCTGTTCTTAAAAAAAAATAGAAAGTTTATTAGATGTGGCTGTTTGCAAAAGCAACAGTTTTCTTACAATACTCTAAGCATAAGAAATATTTTTTGCACCTATACTCTTTGATCTCAATAGCTTATTTTTAGTTGCAGCACCTCATGAAAATGTGATTGCACCTTACAGATGCATACGGTTACAGCCAAAACACCAGCATCTCATTACCTCTGAGCAACCCCTGCCCACCCTCCCAGTACCACAATCTCCAGTCCAGCCCTTCCTTGTCGATGTCCATCAGTCAGCCGTCCTCGTTCCCCCCTCAAGATGACATGAGCTCAGTGGGTTACTTCCAAACATCCGGCACCCGGTCCAACGGGGCTCCCACGCTGGAGAGTCCACGCATTGAGATAACAGCTTACGGGCAGTTCCCAGAGGACGAAGTGGAGGAGAACAGCGTTCCCGTGGCCAAGCGAGTCAATTCCATAGTGACATTAACTTTGCCAAGCATTGACGGTTATCGTGACCCCACCTGCCTAAGCCCGGCAAGCAGCGTGTCTTCCCGTAGCTGCCATTCAGATGCGTCATCGTACGAATCAGGCTTTTCGTACAACTATGACAACTCGCCGCAGAACTCGCCCTGGCAGTCTCCCTGTGTCTCCCCGAAAGGTTCCTCCTCTCTGCAGTCCTGCACCCTCGGCGCTTCTCCACGCCATTCTCCGTCTGGTTCTCCCCGTACCAGTATCACCGACGACAGCTGGGTGGGCACCCGAGGCTCACGACCGAATTCTCCTTGTGTCGGTAAACGGAAGTACAGCTTCAACGGTGGCCCATCACACAAGTACCATCCGTACTCACCGAATCAATCCCCGGGGCTGTCGCCACAAACTTCGCCCCGTCTTAGCGTGACGGAGGACACCTGGCTGCCCAACACCAACCAGTACACCAACTCCGCCATTGTTGCCGCCATTAATGCCCTCACCACAGATGGATTAACAGATCTTGGGGAGGGGATCCCTTTGAAGTCCCGCAAGACCAGTCTGGAGCACAGCACCTCGATGAACCTGAAAGTAGAACCAGGTGGAGAGGAGATAGGATCCCTGGAGCTTTGCCAGGAGGACTTCTCCTCCGCACGCCTGCCCTTCAAAAAAGAGACCTACTGCAGTGGCTTCTTGGATGTGCCCCAACACCCATATTGGTCCAAGCCGAAGCCTTACATCAGGTTGGTAGCATATAAGAATTTATTTCATATTGCAAGTAGTTTAGTCATTTATCTGTGCTAACCAAAGTTCTCTCTTTCTCCTTGCCTCGTTATTGGACTCTCTCACTCTTATTCTCGAAGTCCATCGCTGCCTGCTCTCGATTGGCAGTTGCCTTCCAGTTCAGGGCCGTACCGCCTACAGATTGATGTCCAACCCAAGTCCCATCACCGTGCTCACTACGAGACTGAAGGCAGCAGAGGGGCTGTAAAAGCACTAGCGGGAGGGCATCCAGTGGTCCAGGTATAAATTCATAATCTCTCAGAAGAATAGTTCACCTAAAAATGAAAAGTCTGTCATCATTTATTTACCGTTATGTTCTTCTAAACCTGAATGACTTTCTTCTGTGGAATTCTGCTTTTGTCCATAATATGAAAGTCAGTGGGGTCCAAAAGAACACTGGACAGCAATGATTTTCATTTGATGGACAAATAAATATTGAGACATTTTTCAAAATATCTTCTTTTGTGTTCCACAGAAGAAACAGGTTTTAAAAGACATGAGGGAAAGTAAATGATGACAGAATTTTTATTTTGTGGTGAACTGTCCCTTTAAGTCTTAAAGCGGTAATTCATCAGTGTCAATGTGGGCTTTTAACAATGGTGTTTTTAATAACTGCATTTTGCACCATCCTGCAAATTTTTACTTACAGATAAAAAAGGAATATCTGGGTGCAGGTAAGAGTAAACATTATTAATTTAAGTGTACTACCAACATTGTAACAATACAAAGCTAGTTGAAAATTAGTGTACAAGTATACAGAAAGCTGCAGGATAAATTTGAACTAGGATGATGTAGGAAATGGTTAGTTAGATTGCAATATAAGTCCTCTAGGTTGCTATTTGCATTGTGCAATATACACTACAGCTCAAAAGTTTGGGGTCATTAGGATTTTTTTTTCATTGTTTTTTTTTTATTTTTTTTTTATGCTTGCTCAGAAACACAGTAATATCACACATATTTAGAAATATTATTACAATTTAAAAATACTGTATTCTGTTTGAATATATTTTAAAATGTAATTTATTTCTGTGATGGTTAAGCTGAATTTTCAGCCGCACTTACTCAAGTGTCTTCATTGTCACATGATCCTTCAGAAATCAATCTAATATGCCGATTTGGTGCTCAAGTTCAAAGGAACAGCATTTTTATTTGAAATCGAAAAAAAATTCTTACTATTAGAGTTTTTGTTTGGTTGAGGATTTTAGGACTTATTTTATCATCGTAATGGGTCTCATTTACTAATAACTGCATACTCAAGCGTTCTTACTTAACCAGTCATAAGGGTCAATTTTTTGAAATTGAGGTTTATACATAATCCGAAAGCTGAATAGATAAGCTTTCCAATGATGTATGGTTTGTGAGGATAGGGCAATATTTGGCCGAGATACAGCAGCTTTTTCTACGCGGTTAGGCTGTTCGTTGACACTCAAACGCAGCACCAGTTCACTGAAACCGAACATTTTTGAAAACGCCTGCCAGGGTGAACATTTTCCAAAACTCCGGTTGCAGTGTTATCGTGTAGACAGTGAAACTGGTGTTTTTGGCTTGTGACGTCAGATCTTTATTACTTTTTTATTGAGTACTGCTATTAGAGTTTTTGTTTGGTTGAGGATTTTAGGACTTATTTTATCATCGTAATGGGTCTCATTTACTAATAACTGCATACTCAAGCGTTCTTACTTAACCAGTCATAAGGGTCAATTTTTTGAAATTGAGGTTTATACATAATCCGAAAGCTGAATAGATAAGCTTTCCAATGATGTATGGTTTGTGAGGATAGGGCAATATTTGGCCGAGATACAGCAGCTTTTTCTACGCGGTTAGGCTGTTCGTTGACACTCAAACGCAGCACCAGTTCACTGAAACCGAACATTTTTGAAAACGCCTGCCAGGGTGAACATTTTCCAAAACTCCGGTTGCAGTGTTATCGTGTAGACAGTGAAACTGGTGTTTTTGGCTTGTGACGTCAGCACCTGCGCTGTTATCTCCGCCTACTGGAGACTTTTTCAGGCTTCTGATTGGCCAACATGGCTTTACGGTTGAGATTATATCGCCACCTATTGGTTTGGCATGCTCTTGACAGTGCTTCATAGCATGCGTTTGCATTTTCGTGTGGATGGAGATTTTTTTTTAAATGGAAGAAGGGAAAAAAAATGATAAAAAATACCTGTGTACGTGTGGACATGGCCTGAGGGTGCAAAAAAAAATCTAAATACTGAGAAAATCGCCTTTAAAGTTGTCCAAATTAAGTTCTTAGCAATGCATATTACTAATCAAAAATTAAGTTTTGATATATTTACAGTAGGAAATGTACAAAATATCTTCATGGAACATGATCTTTACTTAATATCCTAATGATTTTTGGCATAAAAGAAAAATCGATAATTTTGACCCATACAATGTTTTTTTGCCTATTGCTAAAAATATACCCAAGCGACTTAAGACTGGTTTTGTGGTCCGAGGTCACATTTGTTATTTTCCTCAGTATTATGCTTAAAGATAAACTTCTTTTAGATAGGCTTTAACTACACGATTCATATATATATATATATATATATATATATATATATATATATAATTTTATATATATAATTTTATATATAGATATACTGTATATACAAAGTTCTTAAAAATGATAATCAAAAATAACCCTTTTGAAACAACTGAATACATTTATTAAACCTTGTCTTTTGGGATTTATCACAATGTATTTAGTTGTTTCAACATGATTGTTTTAGTTTGATATACTATGTAATATAATGTAATAATAAAATATAATAGAATTTTACACAAAAAATGTGTGAACTTATGTTTATGATCGTGATTTTATTGTTTTAATACATGCATATGCACTGTTAGTGAATGAGCCCAATGAGAAGAACAGTTGGTCTTGCTCAATATCACTTGAGACGTAACCTCTTCCAGTAAGAATTTGCTTACTGATTCTGTCCAGTAACTCTTCAAAGGAGCCCGTGTTGTAGATCTACTTTTTTCCCTCAAGCTGTTTCCCTCATCTGCCACAGATGTGCCACGGAGGTTGAGAGCTTGAGAGGGTGAGAACTGACCCACAGCACTCGGAGGTGCGGACACGTCGCTCTGAACTCCGTGCCATGGGCGGAAAGAGTCTTGGCATTCCTCTAGTGGGTGATAATGTAATGAAGTGAGGGGAGGGTTCTGAGAGTGCGATCTCTCTGGCCTCTGTCTTTCTGGCCTGTGCACTCCCTACTGCCTGAATAAACACAAATGCCAGGCTCAAACATATCTACTAAAATAAATATACAGACTGGTCCAGGACTTTCACCACAGATGCTGACCACCCTCCTTGAGGATCTCCATACATCAGCTGTGTGTTACGTAGCTTTGGCCTAATGTGCTTGAGTTTTGAAAATAAATCTTCAAATTCAAACCCTTGCTTCATACTCACGTCAACAATTTATGATTTAAAATCTCTCTTTTTTGTCTTTTTATGGTTTTCCTTGTGTAACTTGTTTTTCAGCTTCCACAATCAGTATCTTCTCGTTTACAGTATATATTTGATAACTAATATACACTACCAATCAAAAGTTTGGGGCTGGTAAGATTTTTAAGTCACTTATGCTCAATGAATTTATTTGATCAAAATACAGTAAAAGCAAAAGTTAAATATTATAACGGTTTAAAATAACTGTTTATATTTTAATATAATTTGAAATGTAATTTATTTCTGTGATGGCAAAGCCAAGAGTAATTTTAAAGTAATTTCACCATTACTTTATTCTTCAGTGTCACATGATCGTTCAGAAATCATTTTAATATGCTGATTTGCTGCTCAAGAAACATTTATTATTATTACTAATGTAAAAAGCAGTTGTTCTGCTTAGTACTTTTGTGGAAATTGTGATAGATTTTTTCAGGATTCTTTGATGAATAGAAAGTTCAAAAGAACAAGATTTATTTGAAATCTTTTATAACATTATTAATCTTTTTACTGTCGATTTTGATTTATTTTAATGCATCCTTGCTGAATAAAAGTATTAATTTCTTTTAAAAAACATTTGAATGGTAGTGTACGTATATGACAAACAGGTTTTTGGTCCAATGAGATTTCAGTGTGGGTGGAGCTACCTTCCACATGCTGAAGAAATCAAAACCAATCAACTGACAAAATGTAGCTTCATTTTGTACCTGCCATCTGAGTTTTTGATGAGTAACAGTATATTTTGTTAATTGTTTGGTTTCTATTTATTCTGCAGCTGCTTTGAAATCTCAGAGGTCCAAAAATCCCATTTTACATTAAAATGCTTTTTTTAAAGATCATTATTTGGTGTATTTGGTGTAACAGAATATGTTGACATGCTTTAATGTTCAAAAAACACATTATTTTTAAAATACTGTACATTATTGTAGGTCCTCTATGCCCCGCCTCTCTCAAACGCTTAGTTTTCTACAAAGTCCCTCCTTCCGACAAGCACTGTCTGCTCTGATTGGCCAGCTGACCATTGTGATTGACCGAACACCACAAGCACTCGTCGGAAATGTAACTCCCCTTACCATAATCACGAGCTTCATCTTTCAAAATAAATGTAAATAATGTCATTAGTTTTACCATCAGTTCAAGCCTGAAAGGTGAACAGACACGGTAATGATGCAGTACACAAGCTGCAGTTAAGACAGGTGACTCCACTTTGATGTGACGCTGTCTCTCTCTCTCTCACACACACACACACACACACACACACACAGACACACGATGCGCAAAACTCCGCATTTGAACAGTCAATAGCAAATACTTAAACTAATAACAAAACAGTAGCTGATTCAGAAGCGCCAGATTGTCATAGCAAAGTCAGAATTACCTCCTCTCCTAGGTTCACGAAACGGTCGTCCATAAAATGCATCGCTGTTCTGTTGTAAGTAATCTTAAAGATTCCTAAATGCATCTACTTTTGGAAGGCCAAATAAAGTGCTTTTGCTTTCGCACTGAAACACACAGCGTCTCCCTGACATGACTGCTTCAACACTAACTGCGGTTACTGAAACCACGCCTTCTTTCTTTGCGTGCACATTTGGGCCGCATTATGCAAATATTTCCACATAGTGAGGTAGATATGTGGGGGTGTGTTAGAACGAGCCATTTTAGGGGGGCGTGGCAGAGTCTTAACTTTGATAAAGAATATCTCTTTGGGTTTGTGACTTTAGTCTTTGCAACTTCAGGGATCTTATCTATGCACAATCAGCTTGTAACACTCCAAAGAGAAAGGAAAACCTGAAATCGCATCATATGACCCCTTTAAACATCTTCTGATTGGCTGTGATTATTTCACTTTCTTGTTCTTGTAGAAACAGGTTATGCCAATAAATTAATATCTGTATCTTTTCAGCTTCACGGCTACATGGAGAGTGAACCTCTGACCCTACAGCTGTTCATTGGGACAGCAGACGACCGTCTTCTCCGGCCTCACGCCTTCTACCAGGTCCACCGTATAACTGGGAAGACCGTGTCCACACCAAGCCACGAGGCCATACAGTCCAACACCAAAGTTCTTGAGATTCCTCTGCTTCCTGAGAGCAACATGAGGGCCATGTGAGTATACGTGCACATCTCAGAAGGACACTAAGAAACAGGAAAAACACAGAGAAACATCCAAGCCCAGTGGGGGGAAATGTTTGTACATCATAATTATGTATATCCACATGCATCCTGTGCATGTTTCCTGCAATAAACAACATTGATTATTTAGACACCCCTCCGTTTTACCGCCGATCCTCCTGTTGTGAAGGCAGTTGCTAAGCAGAAGTGTGTTTTTTGTGTGTGTAAGGAGTCCCAGTGCCGTGGGTTTCCCTTGTATGAGCTCCAGGGCTCGTGTTACAGGAGGCCTCTGGTCGTGTGGAGCCTGTAATGGAGCGCTGGGGTCTGTTCTGCAAGCCAGGCGGTAGCGGTCTTACCAGCTCAGCATTTTTGTCCCGCTCCATAATGGATGTAACACTTAACTTATACAAAAAAAACACACACCCCTCTGGATCTTGTTTCAGAGCTTTCTGGGGAGCGTTCTCGCTTTGTCACGTTTCTGTAGTAAAGCCAAAAAATGGTTATGTCCCTGTGTCAGTGCAGTTTAACCAATTTTAAACTCTTTAGTATTTCATTTCACATTTTGATTGGAGAGAAAATGCTGTTTTTACTTTGTATGTGGAGTTCAGTTTGGAAGGCTGGAAGCTCAACATGGGCAGTTGTTTTGGAAAAGGAATGATGGCTTGCTCTATTATAGTAGCTGTATAATTAATAATTTGGTAGGCTTATATAATTCAGTTTATGATAAAGTTTATACTTATTTTATATGTGTCTATTTTTATTTTATATTACATCTAATTTTAAATCATTTTAATTTTCCTCTTAAGATCAGGATGACACCTAGAACACAATGTGCTCATCCTCACCACATACACATGGAAACGTTAATATCTGACATTCCAGTGTCTGTACAGCATTGACAGATTACTCGTATTCAGTGATTGTTTCTCCGTTTTTTTCAGATTTCCTGTTTTTGCCTAAAAAAGTAAGCTTTAAGGATCATTTCACTCATGTGCAACTTAAATAAAGGGCCCTAAATGTTTCTTCGATGCAAAAATTTGACAGGCTTTTAAATAACTATTTACTTGCGTTGGCTTGAAGGATTTGAACATTTAATGGAGAAAGTAAACTTTTCATAGATTTTTTTTAACAACATCTCTGCCATGTCAGGAGCAGAAATTGGAAGAGGCGAGAGAGAAAGGGCATTTATTTATGCAGCGCAGAATAAGGGCCAGGCGTAATTTTGGCAGAAATGGTACCAAAAAAATTCAGGCAATAAATTAAACGTTTACTCTGTTCTGAGAAAATGTTTATTAAACAGCTGTCTAACGATATTTACAGCACATTTTTGTACTTCTGAAAGGATTTGTTGAGTCTATTCCTAAAACATTAACATTCTTTCTGTGCCACAGAATCGACTGCGCTGGAATTCTCAAGCTGCGTAACTCAGACATCGAGCTCCGGAAGGGCGAGACAGACATCGGACGGAAGAACACACGTGTGAGGATGGTGTTCCGTGTCCACATCAACCAACCTAATGGCAGGATGGTGTCCTTACAGGTGGCATCTAACCCCATTGAGTGCTGTGAGTCATGCCACTAAATCTCACTAAGTCCTTTTTTTATTTGGCTTTTTTAAATTCATTTTGACTAACATTGCATTCAGTGTATACTTTTTATCAGGTAATTCATTTCCTGACCTTGCTAGCATTATGCTCTACCGACAGGAATGTTGTAATTAGATGGATTGAATCAATAAATCAAAGACAGATTTTACTTTTTATATACACACTTTATTTTTTTCTCTGATAACTGCCAGGACTGATTAATTGCTATAAGGTAAATGAGAAATATCACTAGAAAATGAGCACAGCTCATAAAATGTGAGTAATTTCTGGGTTAAAGGTTCCAGTTAAAGGGAGAACATGAATGAAAGACATATGAAGCCTATGACAGGTAACATTTTCAAAAGCACCGACTGAAAGTACAGACTGAACTGCCATATTTATAAATATAATATATATATAATTTTGTGGAAGGACCTGAAGCAAGCAGTTCATAGGAGGAAACCCACCAGCATCACAGAGCTGAAGTGGTTCTGTACTGAGGAATGGGCTAAAATTCCTACAAGCCGTTGTGCAGGACTGATCAGCAGTTACAAGAAACGTTACTTGTTATTGCTGAAAAAGGGGGTCACACCAGATACTGAAAGCAAAGATTCACATACATTTGCCACTCACAAATATTTAACACCAGATCATTTTTCTCAATAAATAAATGACAAAGTATATTTTTTTGTCTCCTTTGTTTGATTGGATTCTCTTTGTCTACTTTCAGGATTTGTGTGAAAATCTAATTGTTTTGGGTCATATATATGCAGAAATATAGAAAATACTAAAGGGTTCACGAACTTTCAAGCAGCAATGTACAAACTTTCAAGCAGCACTATATAGCTTAAACAGCATACAGTCATGACAAAAAATATCGGCACCCTTGGTAAATATGATCAAAGAAGGCTGTGAAAATTAATCTGTATTGTTAATCCTTTTGATCTTTTATTAAAAAATTTCACATAAGTCTAACCTTTCATTGGATAATAAGAATTTAAAATGGGGGGAAATATCATTATGAAATAAATGTTTTTCTCTAATACACATTGGCCACAATTAACGGCACCCTTTTATTCAATGCTTTTTGAAACCTCCATTTGCCAGTTTAACAGCTCTAAATGTTCTCCTATAATGCCTGATGAGGTTAAAGAACACCTGACAAGAGATCAGAGACCATTCCTTCATCTAGAATCTCTCCAGACCCATCAGATTCCCAGCTCCATGATGGTGCTTCTTCTCTTCAGTTCACCTCACTCATTTTCTATAGGGTTCAGCTCAGAGGACTGGAATGGCCATAGCAGAAGCTTGGTTTTGTGCTCAGTGGCCCATTTCTGTGTTGTTGTTGAGGTTTGTGTTTGGATTATTGTACCATTGGAAGATCCAAACATGGCCCATTAGAAGATTTCTAACAGAGTCAGTCACTTATTGATTTTTTTATCTGTTGGTATTTGATAGAATCCATGATGCCATGTGTCTAAACAAGATGTCCAGGACCTCCAGCAGAAATATAGGCCCACAGCATTAAAAATACAGCAGAATATCATTGTACATGGGGTACTTTTTATCCCTGTGTTCACCAAACCCATCTTGAGTGTTTGCTGCTAAAAAGCTCATGCTGATATTTTTGGCCATGACTGTATATATACAGTATATAAATGTACAAAAGTTCAGATGTTTGGGTCAGTAAGATTAATGCTAAAAAATGACAGTAAAAACTTTTGCATTGTTAAAAAAATCAAATAAATGCAACATTCTTTTTATGCTTTTATAGTTATCAAAGAAGCCTGAAAAAAGGTATAATAGTTGTTACAAAAATATTAAGCAGCACAGCCATTTTCAATTGGGATATTAGAATGATTTCTGAAGGATCATATGACACTGAAGATGGAGTAATGGAGTAATTAATTTTTCCATCAAAGGTTAAAAAAAATACAAAAAATATAAAACATTTATTTTAATAATATTTCACAATATTGTATTTTTTTATTATTACAAAAAAAAATGCAACCTTGGTGATTCTTTTAAAAACAATAAAAAGTCTTACAGATCCCAAACCTTTGAACCATTGTGTGTGTGTGTGTGTGTGTGTGTGTGTATATATATATGCTAGTATAGTTATCAAAGAAGCCTGAAAAAAGGTATAATAGTTGTTACAAAAATATTAAGCAGCACAGCCATTTTCAATTGTGATATTAGAATGATTTCTGAAGGATCATATGACACTGAAGATGGAGTAATGGAGTAATTAATTTTTCCATCAAAGGTTAAAAAAAATACAAAAAATATAAAACATTTATTTTAATAATATTTCACAATATTGTATTTTTTTATTATAAAATGCAAAAATGCAACCTTGGTGATTCTTTTAAAAACAATAAAAAGTCTTACAGATCCCAAACCTTTGAACCATTGTGTGTGTGTGTGTGTGTGTGTGTGTATATATATGCTAGTGTATATACACATATTTACACATTTTATTTTCTTAAAAATGTTCAATTTCCAATTTTTTAAAGGAAGATATTGTAGTTTTACTGAGATTTAACTCCTTACCCTACAGTTGTACAGTAGAAAGTACAGATGTGGATGTATACAAATTTGAGTGGTTCTGCACATTTCCATCTCTTTCCTCACTTTCTTTCTGTCTCTTTGTCCTCCTTGCAGCCCAGCGCTCAGCACAGGAGCTGCCCCTCGTGGATAAACAAAACATGGAAAGCTGTGCCGCCTCAGGGGGGGAACAGATGCTTCTCAGCGGGCACAACTTCCAGCACGACTCCAAGGTGGTGTTTGTGGAGCGAGCACAAGGTAGGGAACACGGAGCTGTGATTGTGTGTGTGTGTGTGTGTCTGAGCAATAGGAATTGTTTTGAAATTGCCTCTCTTTTGGGAGGTTTCAGAAGATAATGCTTTAGAGACAAAGGCTGAATCCCAATTTGCATACTTCCCCTAAGTACAAGGATATACGTAATGCTGACGATGATTAATGACATAGTTTCAAGTGTGATGTAAACCTGTACAGGTGTATTGGGTTATAATTAGGCCCACATGGAATCTCTGCATCATTCGCAAAGTACGTCTCCCAACCCTTGCATGATAATTAAATATTTTGGCTTATTGATTATGCTTTCAGTTGCCAATATGTGTCTAGTACACTTAGTTGCGTTTAGCACATCACTTTTGACCATAATCCATTTCACAGATTGTCGCCCCAAAAACAAAAACAGATTCATAATATTATGTTTCAATAACGCATCAGAGAACAATCGCAAACCAATCCTCTTGCATAGTTATAAAGGATCTGGACAATATTAGGCCAAAAAGCATGTGTGGGTGCCATCTGGACATATTTGGCATGCTGTTTTCAACGCGCTATGATTTGGGATGGATCCTAACCTTGCATACTGTTTAGGACGGATAGTGAGCAAACTGGGATTGAGGCAAACACTGCTTAACTTCAAAAACTTCCCAATTACCCAAATACTCTCCCGTCTTCCATTGTTTGGATGAACAATTATGCACTTGCGATTGGATTATATTACGTTTTGAAATGCTCATAATTATATAATTATAATTATATAATTATAGTTACTTACAAGTCCCCCTGATATTTAAAGTTAATATTGGTCATATGGTCATATTGACATGTTTTATTTTGTTTTTATTTTAAGATAATTTATTCATTTTAATTTTACATTTTTATGATTTAATTAATTATTAGCCTTTCATCAACTGATAAACCACCAAATGCAAAAAAAACAAAAAACTTCAGTAATATTTAATGCATTTGATGCTGTTGATAACAAATAAATTAATAAATGTTTTCCAATAATCCCATTTAAAGGTAGTTCAAAAGTAATCTAAAAGTAATCCAAAAGTAGTCAGAATACATTGCCGGAAAAAAGTAATCAGGATTACATTACTGACTATGATTTTCATGTAATTTGTAATCACTAACAGACAATAGTTTGTTCGTAATCTACCCAGTACTGATCCCGTCCCTAAATAATCCCATTGGTTGAGTCAATATTGTGTTGTGCTGCTTGTGTTTAGTTTGTTATGGGCCATGCAAAGTCATTACTGCACTTGTTTAATATGTCATTTAATTTTAAGATGGTGTAAAGTTGGCCTACAAATGGTTCCTCATAAATATATTAAGCAGCACAAATGTTTCTTGAGCACCAAATCATATTAGAAGGATTTCTAAAGGATCATGTGCAGGAAATTCAGCTTTGCCATTACAGAAATATCTTAAAATATACATTAAAATAGAAAACCAAATTGCAAAAAATCCCAAACTTTCCCCCATCAGCCATTGTTTGGATGAACACTAATTTCATCCCAAAATGATCCCATTGGTTGAGCCGAAATTTGAGTCGTGCTGCTCAAACAAAAATTAGTTTTGATGCCACCAGTGGTGCAGAAATCACACACTGTAACTTCCTGTCCATAGGCCAATGGAAGTAAAAGGATCCATTATGCATATCGTCCTCCCTTGGCTTGATGCAGTGGCTTATCTGTCTGTTATTGTCATGAGCATCACTATTTACTCATTAGAGCATTTATACTGTGACAGACAGTATGTGTGGAAAAGTCCTGCTTTGTTCTTAAACTCTGGTCTTCAGTAGTGTGAATGTGTGTGTATGCTTTCCTCCAGAAAAACCCTTCTACCACTCCCTCCATCCCTCCTTCTTCCCCTCTCTGCCGTCAAAATATCCCTCCCATTGCCAGAGTGCCACATGTGGAGCACATTAATGCGCTGTATTTTTAACCCAACAGATTTACATTTCCAGAACTTTCCATTGCCTGTGCTGCCCAGGAATGGAGCCCAAATAGAGAGAGAGTGCAGTCTGGGCTGTCCCTTGTGTCTGGGCGTTTGTTTTGATTTTTTTTGTCTGTCTTTATTCAGGTCTCTCTCTCTTTTTCCATATGGAAAATAGAAGCAGTACCCCTTGACTGTTGATACCTGAGATTTACAAACAGTCATTTCCTTGATGAGTTTGTCAAAAATAAAAAAGTGAAAAAAAGGCAGGAGGTGCAGACAAGGCCAAGGCCGAGTAATGTAAACATGCGAGATATTTGGCGATCCGTAACACAAAGCCTGAAGGAAATGGCCTCATTGTTTTACCTGTGAAGAAGGGAACTCTGGGAAATGAAGCTGCTGAAATGCATTTTAAGTTGTAGAATGATATTGAACATCTCTAATATAGTAGACAATTCTCTCTCTCTCTCTCTCTCTCTCTCTCTCTCTCGCTCTCTGTTGATACCTGAGATTTACAAACAGTCATTTCCTTGATGAGTTTGTCAAAAATAAAAAAGTGAAAAAAAGGCAGGAGGTGCAGACAAGGCCAAGGCCGAGTAATGTAAACATGCGAGATATTTGGCGATCCGTAACACAAAGCCTGAAGGAAATGGCCTCATTGTTTTACCTGTGAAGAAGGGAACTCTGGGAAATGAAGCTGCTGAAATGCATTTTAAGTTGTAGAATGATATTGAACATCTCTAATATAGTATACAATTCTCTCTCTCTCTCTCTCTCTCTCTCTCTCTCTCTCGCTCTCTCACACACACACACACACACACTCTATCTATCTAGATGATGTTTTAAAGGGATGGATGGATGGATGGATGGAAAGACGTTGTTGTGGATTAACTGATGAATGGGCATTTGTTTTAATTGCAGCATCACTAACATGCTGTCTAACCCACATTACATTTTTGGTTTGTGCACATATGTGCGTGGGTGTTTGTGTAAAGGAGAGATAGAGAAAGAGAGACAGAGAGGGCATGTGTGTGCTTGCCGACAGAAGGGTGTGTGCTCTTGTTTTTGAGAAGGGTTTCCCCGTGTCTGGCATCCGCTGTGGATTCTTGGGCACTACTCACATGGAAACACCCCTGAGCCAGCCCACCACTGGCATCGGCATCAACAGCCCTCTCGCTCTCTTTCTCTCTCTGTCCAGTTTTCTAAAGACAAATCTTTTCCACTATCATTTTTCATGAGCTCAGTCACATGCCCCTGCTTCATTGCCTTATAACTTATTCCCCTGCATTTGCATTTACCATCATCTATAAAACTTTGGCTTCTTTAAAACTGGGAAACACTGGGAAGGGAACAAAGCAGTTCAACCTCTGTATGGATTTTTTGTATTATCATTTACTAAAACTAGTTTTAGTAAATAAAAATAGTTTTAGGGATAGCTCACCCATTAAATTGTATCATTATTTATTCAACCTCATGTTGTTCCAAACCTCTTTCTTACATGAGACACAAAAGGTATTTTGAGAAAATATGCATTGCATATAATGCAAGTGTATAAGTATCCAAAATGAAACCATAGAAATGGTCCAAGCATCTTGCACACTATATTCATAATCTATAGAATTGCATGTGTGTGAGTAACAGACCAAAATTTAGATGTGTGGCTAAGATATGCTTGAACAATTTACCTTTGTGTTCCATGGAAGAAAGAAAGATTTGGAACAACATGAGGGTGAGTAAAAATGACAGAAATGTCATTTTTGGGTGAACTGTTCCTTTAGATAAATGTTAGATGAATGTTTTTGCAAGATTAATCAACACCATAACTGTTAATGAAAAGGTGTTGAAATGAATCTGAGGTCTGTAGTGCTGTGTAGTCCTCCTCTGTGGGTTCAATCTGGAAGGAATGGGTTGTTTTTGTTATGAGTAAAGAGGAGGCTCCCACAACGTGACTCACACACAGGGAATCCCTCTGTCTCTCTCTCCTTCTCTCTGACCATTGCTTCCTCTCCGCTGCAACGTGACTTCGTGCACTCTTTTCCCATCTGTACTTGGAGCGTGTCTTAAATGGAAAGTCATAGACAGTAATTAATATGCAAAGGGAGAGGAAAAATACTGAGGCTGAGAGAAAGAAAGAAGTGTAGAGAAATAATTTAAAACTAATTGGTGATTGAAAGTTAAGCTAAATGTTCAAAGGGAATTATTGTAATTAATACTGCCCTATAATAGAATAGAATAGAATAGAATAGAATAGAATAGAAATGTTTGTCAGACTTTGAATGTCAGCTTGACAAAGCCTTGTTTGAATGTTTGAAAATCTTACAGGTTATTTAGGCCTTGTGTAATTTGATTACTGCAGTTTGAGGGGATGCTGTTACTAGATGACTTTTAAGGTGTTCTGGGTTGTTGCTATGGATTAGCTGTTACTGTAGGTAGGTAGGTAGATAGATAGATGGATGGATGGATGGATGGATGGATACTAGATGAATGGATGGATGGATGCATGAATGGATGATATACATGAATGGTTGGATGGATGCATAAATGGATGCTATACATGGATGGATACTATAGATGGTTGGATGGATGGATGGATGGATATTATAGATGGATGGATACTCTAACTGGATTTATGGATGGATACTATAGATGGATTGATGCTATAATGGATGGATGGATACTATAGACGGTTGGTTGGATGCTATAAATGGATACTATACACAGGTGGATGGATAGATACTATAAATGGATGGATGATGGATGGATGGATGGCTGGTTAATATAGATGGAAGGATGATACTATAGATGGATGGATGGATACTATAGACATTTTGGATGGATAGATAATACAAATGGATGGATGGATACTGTAGGAGGTTGTATGGATGAATGGATGGATGGATAGATACACAGACAGACAGACTAAGATAGATAGATAGATAGATAGATAGATAGATTTGTATCCTTTGTGGCTTTGTATAAACGTGTCTGCTGAAATGATCTGGGCCATCCACATCAGAGTCATCTGTGATTAATATGTGTATGTTACTAATCTGAGTTCACTGTCTGGTCTAGGTATCACAGCACAGTCAGACACCTCAAAGAAAGATTTTGGCACAGGCTGATGACTAAAGATAAGACATCTCCTTTTCTTTCTCTGTAGACGTGGACAGAGAGGAAGAGGGAGAAAGAAGAATTTCTCAACTTTAAAGTTCTTAAAGTTGGCATCCTGAGATGCATATCAGGTTAATATTGTTGGAGTGAAACTCACGGTGTCAGTGGTAGAGCAGCTTGTTGACTTTGTATGCAAATTCGTAACAACAGAACTTGTTTTTGTTATCTTTATTTGACACTGGCCAAGCCTGTGATCTATAGTGGTTCCTGGTCAAATTGAAAATTTTTCCACTGACTGGAAAACGTCTATGTGTTTGTGTGTGAGTGCTTGGGCCAGATGTGTTACAGTTAATATGTGCGTGTGGGAGTGTTACGGAACAGTGGGGATTCCTAACAGAAGGAAAAATAGAGGGCAAAAAAAGAGCGAAAGAAAGAGGTAGACACAAAGAAACTCCCTCATGAGAAAGGAACGTTTTTACATCTGGACTCGCTGGACTTCACTGCCTGCCCAGCTGTAAAACCACTTAAAATTATTTTTCCCCACTTTCTTTTTGCATTGGTCTTTGAGTGCATATGATAATGCTGTAGAACCACGCTTTTGCCTGGAGCGTCTTATTCTTACCATATAGATTTAAGGTATCCAGGTACAGACCTGTGTGTGTGTGTGTGTGTGTGTGTGTCACACTGATTGAAGTCAGTCTTCGTTAGTACAGTTAGTTGACTTAAATCTGTCTGTGGTCATGGGTGGTTCCCGACGGCACAGGTGAATATTGGTCCCCACTTTTGTCCATAATTACCTTCTCAACCAATTTCTTTGCACCTAAACTTATGGTGAACAGGCAGATTGTAGTTTGATTACACACTTTAAATGCATCAACCCCCAGTACTGCTTAAAGGTTTAGTTCACCCAAAAATGAAAAATGCCGCTCAGAAGTGACGAACGCGGAAGCGCAGAGGAGAGATCAAAACAAAACAACAGTCACTTATTAAAAGTACAAAACAAGGATTTGTAAAGAAGAATGTCAGAGGATTTCTATGTAAGCCAAGAGGAGACTGGTTTTCCTTTGCTAAAATAAGGAAACTTTGCTTACTTTGC
Organism: Sinocyclocheilus grahami; assembly: GCF_001515645.1. Classification (NCBI taxonomy): domain Eukaryota; kingdom Metazoa; phylum Chordata; class Actinopteri; order Cypriniformes; family Cyprinidae; genus Sinocyclocheilus; species Sinocyclocheilus grahami. Next base: position 3,932,781 of record NW_015505328.1, read on the forward strand.
TCCTGTTAACAAGTGGTGGTTTTCACGAGACTCACCGGCGCATGCGCAATGCTGAACTCATACGTCATCAGCCCGGAGCTGCTTCCGTGTACAACTGTTGGCGCAAGCTACATTAAAGTGATTATTAAGTTTTGAATATGGATATTTTTCTTATAAAAACGCATCGATCCCCCGGAGCTGTGTGAGACATTTTTTATGGATGGGTGCTTTTTATTTAACTTATTAAATAAGTTTATGTAATTTAAACCATTATAGCCATAGAACATAATAAAAACAACAGTTTTAAAAGAATTCTGTTATTGTAAAATAGTTATTTGACTGGCTCTCCCTCAATGTAAGTCTAAGGGGTTTTATTTATTTATTTATTTATTTATAATCATCCACATGGCAGTAATCTAAAGCAGGGGTGGGGAACGTTGATCCTGGAGGGCTACTGTCCTGCAGAGTTTCGCTTCAACCCTAAAAAAAATACCTACCTGTATCCTGAAGTCCTTGATTAGCTTGTTCAGGTGTGTTTGATTAGGGTTGGAGCTGCAGGGACAGAGGCCCTCCAGGATCATCGTTCCCCACCCCTGATTTAAAGGGTTGTTCAAATCCCTAACCTTCCCTATTAGCATTAGTAATAGTGATGCTCATCTTAACAAGCACCACTAATAATGTTGTAAGTTGCGAGTCATTTCTATGGGTCTTCTGTGTGAGATGAGTTTGTTCTAGAGAATCTTCGTGAATGAAAATCTCATGCGGGAGTCCGCCTTTCACACTTCAGAACAATAACCTCCGTGTGAAGGAGCCCTGAGGTTTGGCTTGTCCTCAACAACCCTCGGCAGCAATGGCGCACTCTCACAAACAAACCAATCACGGCCACAAGCCTCAGGGAATCCCTGCATTGTCTCCTCATTAAGGAGCAACAAAAAATTATATTAGACATTCATAAACAGACCATCCACAACAATGGCCTTGCAGAATTTGGTGTCTTTTATTGTTTTTAATTTAAACGCAATGAAAAGGATATTTTTCGAGCACATTGTAGCGTTTTAACGTGGCATAGAAGAGCAGCGCTCCTCGCCCGAACACTCCGCAGCTGCTGTTCATTAGCACGTTCTGGAAAACTGGCTCGCTTGAGCATCTGCAATTAGGGTCATCCCAGCCTGAGCTCCCCTTTCTCTCTCGTGCCATACGCTGATCCCTTTTGCCCAGAGGAAGAGGGGGAGTCGCTCTTTGCTGTAGCTCGGGGAGGACAAGGGAGTCTATTCACAACACTGTGGCGAGCAGGTCTGCGTTGCCGCATCTGTGTGTGTTTACAGTACAACAGTCTGAGGGACGCTTTTGGACATGCACTACCACCACCACCACCACCCAGCTCCCTGACTGCCTACTACCCCGACTGCCCCCGGACTAAGATTTCTTTCTTTGTGGCCCACCCTAATCAACAACACAACAGGGCTTTTGATTCTGAACTGGGCTTAGGACGAGTTTGGCAAGTACAAGCTGATCCAGAAACAGTTTTCGGCTTTTGAAGTTAGTTTTTGAGGGGCATTTGCTGACAGCATCACTAGCTATTGGTCATACTCAGTACCTAGTACATAAAGGAATAGTTCACCCAAAGCTCATCCTTTGCACATTAATATGTCGTTCCGAATCTGTATGCCTTTCTTCTGTAGAACACAAAAGATGCTATTTTTCATGTTTTTTTTTTCATCCGTACAGTGAAAGTCATTAAGGTCCAAAGTTGATTTGGACTCTGCATGATGTTCGTTATAACATTGACACGTTCTTCAAAATATAAGTCATACAGGTTTGGGGCGACATGAGGGTGACATAATTAAAATTTTTGGGTGAACTGTCCCTTTTAGTATTAAAGGGATAGTTCACCTAAAAATGAAAATTCTGTCATCATTTACTCACTTTGTAAAGTTGTAACAAACCAGAATTAGTGTCTTTCTTCTGCTGAACACACACACACACACACACACAATATATATATATATATACTGTGGAATTCAATGGCTACCGGCAACTGTTTGATTACCAACATTCTTCAAAATATCGTCTTTTATGTTCTTTTATGTATAGCGATCAGAATTTTTTCACCAAAGTTTCAAAAGCCATATTTAGGGACCAGAATATCATAGAGATTCGGGGTAGGCATTTTTGACTTGAACGAGTAAGCAATGACACAGAAATGTCTGAAAACCACTCTGAATGTCTTAGCAATTGCATAGTAAGACCCTATTTATATAAAAACTCTAGTTAGAGTTTGGTATTTGAAGTATGTCAGGTTGACCTTGGATTTCAAGAAAAATAGCTCGGGATATTTATTAGTAATGGACTTGTTTGCTTCTCTCTGAGCAAGTATTCTGATATGACATGGTTAGTGGCTGAGTCTTAGGCCAAAGGATTTTTTGAGCACCTTGTCAGATGAAGTACATCATGTCCTCATCAGTTCTCCAGCGTGGAGAGCGGGCAGGTATTCCACTCACATGGCTCAGTCTGAGCAGAGAAGAGGGCTCTTATGACCACAGGCTCCACAGTCCTGCACTAGCACTTAAGCACGTCCCACTGGAGGGAAGGCTCAGGGAAAAGGTTTAAACTTTGCAGAGACGAGGAGAGCAAGAGAAAGGCTGGGGAACAGAGTGACTGAAGATTGTGAAAGAGTTATTTATAAAGAATTAGAGCTGCAGTGACTAATAAATAATAATGGATTTGTTATTAAGTAAAACTTGCATTTTTTCACTGAGCTTGTTGAACTTTTTTTACTGATATATTCTCATTTTGATATTTATACTACATCTACGTCAAGTTTGGGGTTGGTAAGATTTTTTTAAAGGGGTCATATGATGCGATTTAAATTTTTCCTATCTCTTTGAAGTGTTACAAGCTCTTGGTGCATAAAGAAGATCTGTAAAGTTGCAAAGACTAAAAGTTGAAAGTTGAAAAGCTAAAGTCTCAAATCCAAAGAGATATTCTTTATAAAAGTTAAGAATCAGCCACGCCTACCTAAAACGGCTTGTTCTAACATGCCCCCACATGTCTACGTCACAATGTGGGAAAATTTGCATAACGCCACCCAAATGTTCACGCAAAGAAAGAAGGCGTAACTTTTATTCTCACTGTAGTATTGTTGCTGCCACCATGTCGTGAAGACGCTGTGTGTTTCGTTGTGAAAGCGAAACTACTTTGTTTGGCCTTCCAAAAGAGGACGAAATCCGCGTCGTCATGCCTTGAGCTGATCCGTGCTGGTCGCTGAGGAAATACATCAACTTCGCACTGTTGATCGCCGGATCGGCTTTCACCGTGGACGAAGCGGAGTCCAGCCCAGGGTCGTCACATGTGGTTACCGCAAGCCCACCGGCCACTCTTTTCGTCGAAGCCGGCCGCGCCGTTCTCAAGCCCACCCGCCGCCATTCACTCAAGCCCGCCGTGTGTGATGCCATGTGTTTCGTTGTGAAAGCGAAACTACTTTGTTTGGCCTTCCAAAAGAGGACACACAAATGCAGACGTGGTTTTATGTTTACGCGGCGCGATGCAACACGTAAAAAGAGAGTATAAGTCATTATAATATGTAATTATGTCCCCACTGGATGCAACAAATGCCTCGTTTATAATGAGTTTTAATGTTTTTGTCTCGTCGCTCCGGCCGGACAGGGCATCACAATATGGTAAGGGGCGTAACATTTCCGTCACACGCTTGAGGTATTCGGCCAATCAGAGCACACCTCGCTTTTCAGACCGATGAGCTTTATAAAAATCGGCACGTTTCAGAAAAGCAGGGCATAGAGGAGAAACAATAATGTACAGTATGTGGAAAATAATGTGTTTTTTGAACCTTAAACCGCATAAACATTTCATTACACCAAATACAAAAAATAATGTTCTTTTTAGCAACATCATATGACCCCTTTAATATTTTTGAAAGAAATCTCTTAAGCTCACCAAGACTGCATTTATTTGATCAAAATACAGTAAAAACAGTAATATTGTGGAATATTATTAGAATTTAATATTTTTGTTTTATATTTTAAAATATTACTTACTGCTGTAATGCCAAAGCTGAATTTTCAGGAGCCATTACTCCAGTCTTCAGTGTCACATGATACTTCAGAAATCATTCTAATATACTAATATTTGGTGCTCAAAAAGGATTTCTTATTATTTTGCTGTTTTGGATACCATGACTTTTCCAGGATTCTGACCAGTAGAACGTTCAATAGAACAGAATGTATTTGATATAGAAATCTTGTAAAATTACATATGTCTTTACTTGCCACTTTTTGATCAGTTTGGCGCACCCTTACTAAATAAAAGTATTAATTTCTTCCCAAAAAAAACTGACTCCACTCACTCCAAACTTTTAATATGTCATTTATAAAAAGAAGAGTAAAATCACTGTAGATAGACAGATTTAACCAGAATATATTTGGCTGCTGACTGTGCGTACTTCGTGGAACTGATCTGAAAAAGAGCAGGAACAAAAGAGAGAGAAGGAGACAGTGGGAATGGAGGATCCCTCTAGCATCACATTACCTTCCAGCAGTAATGACAGACCGTTCCACCACATCACAGACCACAGCGCGACTAGCCAGGGATGCCCTCACTGTCTGCCCACGAAATCTAGACCCCACTGTCTAAGCTTTCCTTTAAAATGTAATCAAAATAGTCTCAGCATTCCATCTTTAAAGTCTGAATAATATGTCTGGAATATTTTGTGAAACTCTAATGGAAAATTACCACCGATGCCAGATTCATCGCAATCAGACGTTACTCCACTATTGTTAGCACGCTTCTAAATCTGATGCTATTCTGATCTATTCGCCGCATATGCTGTTGAGTAACTTCATAAGAACTTGACAAGTCATTTGTCTTGAAATTTGACCAGCAATTTGTCTGACTTGAAGCTTGGGACCTCATATAAATATTTCAAAGAGGTGAGAACAATACATTTGATCTTTCTCCGTGGTATAAATAAAGCACTCAATGTCTAGGAATACAGTCTTCAGGGTCCACTGGAGCATATTTGTCATAGAAAATGATCATGGAAAACCAATACAGTCTTTTCCACCGCATTCTGTTTAAACCCAGGAGCATCATCAATGTGAAATGTATGATAGCAATATGCAATTATGTAAAATTATGACAGCAGACGAGCCAATCGAAAGTTTCAAAAGATGCGTTGTCTATTGTTTTAAATAAAATTAGAAGAATTTCCTTTCTTCTGCTTGCTTTCTTTTCTTTTATTCTGTCTTAGACACAATGATGCTTTATATTTTAATGTGTGCGTCTGTGGTTTGCCCTAGCGGGTCTCTGCTGTGACCAAACTACCCTGTGGTTTTCTCCTGCTTTTACGGCCTGAGTAAAAACGTCTTTTCAGTGATGTCTTAACTGAAAATAGCAAACGAAACCTTAATATGTCTTTTGTTCCCGAACGTTTGTGTGGGAAAGCCTGTTTGCTCTGAGAAACCGGAGGCTGAAAATAGTTAAATAAAACTTTTTATAATAAGGAGAAAATAAGCCAGAGATTGGCGATCGAGAGAAAGGACAGATGAGAGTCTGTGACGCTCTTTAGCCAAACAGCCGCTGCTCATTATCTGAAGCAGAGTTTACCAGGCCTTTTATTGGACCCTTCAGACACTATTTGTCATGAGTTGCGAGATTCCACAAGGGGCTGATGTAAGCGACTGGTCCCCCTATAGCCAAAGCACGTCACACGCACACACTTCTTGGCTCTGGTAAGATCATTAGGATTGCATCAGGCCCCCATCTGCCCAAGCGGGTCAGAGGCAGACAGGACATGATGTAATCGCGAGGCTGACTGCAGTATAGCGATAGCTCTAGAAAGACTTTTTAATGTTAGACTGAGGGTGTCTGCGGCAGTGGGTCTCTACTGGTTTTCTGATTTTTGCTTCAGGACCCAGATTTTACATTGGATCTCGAGTGGTGACTCAACACAGTACCAAAAAGTAAATTATTTAATTTTATAATTTTTTATTAATATGAAAAAGAATTACATAAGCACAACAAATTAAAAAAATATTACGACAGGCTAAATAGGAAAACTATGGGGAAATATTCTATTAGTATTAGCCATATTACATATACATACTTTGCACCAAAAATTCATAAAAACAACTAAATACATTTATCCCCATCTCATCTATTTATCTATGCTAACTATGCATAGTTATATGGTTCATTATTATTTTTTATGTATACTCATTTTATTTATTTTTTTCAAATATAAAAAATTCTGTTGAATTTAGAATTGAAGCTCTCTGGTGTATTCCTTTGCATATGTGAGGTGAATCTTAATGATATGCTATAAATTTGTGCTCTTTTTTATTTATTATTTGCAGATGGCCACCACATATGGGAAATGGAGGCCAAAGTCAACAGAGAATCATCCAAATCTGTAAGTCTGCCATTTTTCACCTATTTTTACGATTAAAAAGGAAGCCAGATGAAATCCTGAGAATTTTACTAATTAAATAATACAAATATATGCATAAATATATAAGAAAATGAGTTTAAAAGAAAGATTTTTTGTTGTATTGTTGTGTTTGAGGCAAACAGGTTGTTTTTTGTGTCTAAAGCGGATATAATGTACGTGTTGAGCCCTACTCTCTGCTCTCGGGAGGAAACACACTCACACACACACATACACACAACACACGCAAACCTGCTCCTTGTTTTCTCTATGGAAGATTCTTTCTGTGAGAGCTCAGGGACCACAGTTTAGACTCTGGGATTAGACAGTGTTTGTGTGTGAAGCACTGCACCTGCTCCCCACACCACACACACTTGTTAGGTAGCACATGTCTGTCTGTAGAGCTCAGACTGTTGGAAGAGACCCATTCTAAAGGTCTTAACCGTCGGTAGCGTCCAGCTAAGAAACATAGACTTAACTTAAATAAAGTTCCGGAATGTGATAGAATGTTTTAATCAAAGGCAAAGGCACCAGCTATTTACCATTTGATTTATAGATTCTCATAAAGCGAATGTATAATTGCATAGTGACTCTTTAATTGCTTCTCGGCAGAACTTTCAAATGCAAGTTTGGGTCCCACTATCAGAAAATGAGCTAGCTAAAATTCCTTCAAATTTACGGCAGAATTTTATTAGCTTCTGTCTGAGCTCATGTGTTCATGATAAAATGAAGAGAGCTCTATGGCTGTCACATATTTTTTTAGGATGAATTAATGTTTGTTTCTTCCGTGCATGAGCCAAAAGCTCCCTGAAAGCTAGCCTTTGTCTGGTGTCTCTTGGTTCAGAACTTTATGAGAGCCTCCACGCCTGGTTTCAATGCTCAGCAAGTGAATGGAGACCATCTGTTTGAATGGAGCATTAATGTGTTAGACAATTTTTTACAAGGACGCCTTTGATTTCTGCCCCTCCCTGCCCTGCTGTGTGTGTATATGTATATTTATTTAATGTGAACCATTTTCTCACACAGTCTAAACCACATGGCTCTTTTAGTTTGGTAAGCTGGCTTGTGTCAGCGGCCTTTTGGAAGTTTTGGAAGGGATATGTTTGTCTTTTCACAATTGGCACATTCATGTGCAAATCCAGAAGATAAAGCTTGATCTTCTCTAAAGTCACATTACTTTTTCATATAAATACAAACATTTGAAATTTGTTGCTAGAATGTGGTGTCTGTATGCAGATGCAAATGAAGTTGACATGACATTTTTTAAAATAATTTTTCTTTTGTTACCGATCTCTTAAATAACACTGTATATTCAGTGCGATCAAACACACAGTAAAATGGTAATATTGTTACATTTGATTATTACAGTTTTATTATATATTAAAATCCAGTCTTCAGTGTCACATGATCCTCCAGAAATCATTCTAATACGCTGATTGGCTGCTCAAGAAGCATTTCTTATTATTACCAGTGTTGAAAACAGTTGTGCTGCTTAATATTTTTGTGGAAACAGTGTTTTTCTATTATTCTTTAATGAATAGAAAGTTCAAAAGAACAGCATTTATTGTCATCAACAGTGTTAAAATCTTTACTTTCACTTTTTTTAATGTATCCTCGCTTAATAAAAATGTTAATTTCTTTAAAAAAAAAAAAGTCTTACTGAGCCCAAACTTTTATATAGTAGAATACATGTGCATTAACTGAACCAGCCTAAAACTAGTTTTTAGTATGATTTAAAATAAAGAAACAACATTTATGTTACCATTTTAAGATTTTATTACTGTTTTGTAACATGAAATGTCATCTTTGTCACAATTTTGGCGATTTCAATCAGTCTCAATGAAGTCGATAAGAACTGTAGGCCTATTGCCAAAATAGCTTCTTTTGGGCGTAACCAAGATGAGGCAGCCAAATGACCTGAATTGCCTTATTTTTTTTCATTGAATATGCTGTTCCACTCAGAAGTTCATCACATTACAAAAGTAAAATGAGTTGTGAAAGACGTTGTTAATTTTGGATTTATAGGTACATGGGTGTGTCGTTGCAATTTTAACACATTATTTAGAGGTAAATTTGAATTTTGTTGCAGTTTGCTGTGGGCCAAGGGTCCTGAGCACAGCTGTGGATCAGACTAATGGATGAAATTCTCTCTAACACATTGTGCTTGGTCTGGCTTTGCTCTGCGGCTGAGGCGATGTGCTAATATAAATAGTCGGGGAGCTCACCTGCACATGGTTCTAAAACCTGCAAGAAGACTGATGACTTCCTCTCTGGCTACTGTACAGCACCTCCATCAATCTCCTCTCAGCCACACAGGGTTCATCTCAGGGTGGAGGAAGAGAGGTTGGGGGGAGATAGACAGTTTGACACTCCCAGCACCTTTCTCATACTGTAGTTACAATCGCAGACAGCTCAGCGGTCAAAAGTTCAGTGGTGTCTGGAGACAGATAGGGGAGAAGCGCAGTCTGGACGGAGTCCCCGGACACTCTCTCATTCAGGGTGAGAAGCGCAAAAAAAACACCGTCTGCTGCATGCAGTTTGGTTTGTCTGAACCTCATCTGCCCCGAGCTCTCAAAGCCACAGTCGCTGGATGCGTGTGCGGCTGTTGGATGGAGCACATGGTGTGAGGTTAAATAATGGAGACGGTGTTGTTAAGGATTTTGGTATCTAGAAACAGTTTTCATTCAAATGTCTGATGAAACCATTCCAAATGATTGTGTTAAAGTTCGTTATATTTTCCACACTTAATATCCAGGACTACTAGAAGTACAGTAACCCACACAATGGCTCTGAGGTGTTATAAAACCACTTTTCTGTTTGTTTGAGCATCCTGACCAGCACAGCAGCATTGTACATTTATTTTGGCCGTTGGTCACTTAATGAAGGTTGAAGGTTTTTTCCCCCTCATTCCTGTCACCTGGTGGATTTTGGGTTCCTTGCTTAGTTGGGTTTCAAAAGACATTTAATATTACATAATTTTATCAGTTTGACAGCAGTGGTACAACTGGAGGAGAACGTGAACTGAATTGAGATGAATAATGGCACTATATTGTCTAGGTGCTTGATAGCACCGAATTTGTTTATAATTGACAAATTTGCAACGTTGAAACTGATATTGAACTGAGTTGAATCAACGCTGAATTGACTTGAGTTGAATAATGACACTAATGTCTTCAGTTGAGCTGCTTATCACTGAATTTAATTAGTTTCATACCGTATTGACCCGAAAATAAGGCAATATTTTTTTCTTGGAAATACATTTGAAAAAACGCAGTCGTCTTATATTCAGGGTCTAGACTTTGACATGTCAATAATACACCCACAACAATAGGTGGCACCAAATACGCATAAAACGAGTGTGCCATGAAATACTTAATGTAATGTGTGTTGTAAAGATCGCGAGTAAAAACAAAAAAAAAAGAAAACCTTGCAGCTGCATGAGTCGTGACTGTCACGTTAGCCTGATGGGACCAAACTCCCTTTGTGATTTTAAAACGTAAGACAGTACCCAGATTTGAAGACTACAGTAAGATTTAACTTCTACTCTTAATAAGATATTGGTAGGTTACTATTAGATGGATAGCCTAAATGTCCTAATTCAGATGGGCTACCTGTTTTTTTTTTTATGTGATTGTTGGTACATTTTACCAGTTTTTACCATATTTTCAAAACAAAAATTAAAATAGGAAAAATATGCAATATGAAAATAATTGAAGACAAAATGTGTTTTACTGAGAAAAAACAAGATTTGGTTTTTAAAAAGCTTTTTTCCAAAAGGTACATCTGGAAAAAGGGGAGTCGTCTTATAATTAGGGTCGTCTTATATTCGGGCCAATACGGTAATTGATAAACTTCACAGTTATTGAACTGAACTGAAAAAGACACTGTTGTCTTTGGTAGAGCTACTTTATAGTTGAATTGAATTTGTTCATAATTGAAATATCGACACTGTTATTGAACTGAATTGAATCAACATTGAACTCACTCAAGCTGAATAATGACAACTGTCTTCAGTTGAGCTGAATTTAACTTGTTTCATAATTGATTAACTTTACACAGTTATTGAACTGAACTGACTAGAGCTAATTAATGAAACTCTAATAAAAAAAATCTCAATATATTTATTTCCACCGAACTGAACTGTAACGCTCACCGGATTCAATTTCAGCTCATATTTTGAATTTCAGGTGGCTTTGCTTGTGGATGTCCCACCATACCGGAACCAAAGAATATCCAACCCAGTTCAAGTGAATTTCTATGTGTGCAATGGCAAACGGAAGAGAAGCCAGTACCAGCGTTTCACATACCTGCCCACAAACGGTAAAAAAAATCACCTCCTTCTGCTTGAATTCATACACACTCCTTTATTTATAATCTGTGACTGAATTAATTCTGAAGAAATTCTGAAGCCTTTTTAGTGGATGGAATTGTGGCTAGTTTTTTTCTTTGTTAAAATCATTTCCATAAAATTTGTTCTTTTCCATACCTGCTCCGGGAGCAGTGGAAGGGCAGTGACAGGGTGGGGTCCAGTATGTGAATGCTATTATTCAAATCCAGACTGGTTGCCAGGTGAAATTTAAAAAAAAAATGACTTGACAGCTGAAAAGTCCTAACCACTGCTAATTCCCTCAGGCCCAGTGTGCGTAACCAGTGGGTGGTTCAAAGGCTTGAGTCAGACCCAACTTGTCCCAACCCTGTCTCTTGAAGTGTGAGCACTGCAACTGCAGGCCGTCCCACTCACACTGCAGTACTGTCTTTTTTTAGACTGGACATTTCTAAAGATTATGCATTGTATCTGTCCAGCATATTTTATGAATAATTGTCTTTTATGGCAGAGGTTTTTAGGCCAAAGCAAAGGACCCCTAAAATAATCACAATTTTTAATTCATTTTTTAATGCATCTGTTGGTGGATCTTACTTTTTAAATTATTATTGTTGTGCAGAGTCAAATACATGTACATCAATTGTACGTCATACATTTAATGTGGGTGGAACAATTAAACATTTAGCTAAACATTAGGTCCTTTATAGGGCAGTCTTAAGGTCATTGCCAAGGACCCCTAAAATAATTATTTTATTATCATTTTTTAAATAACTAATTATTAATTAGTTAAATAAATAAATAATATTTAATTATTAATTAAAGTAAATAATAAAAATAAATAAATAATAATAAAATATTACATTTAAATTGATCATTAATTATTGATTTAAAATGTAAAAACTTTTATTTGACATTATTATTATTATTTAAATGCACTTAGAATTGCATCTTTTTATTAACCATTAATGATGTGCAGAGTCATATGTATATTGTACATTTTAATTAATGTAATGTGCAATGTGCAAATGAAGATTTTTTTTTTTTTTTACAAAAACTGTTAATTGGCAGATCCCTTGCAGAACTGTTGCAGACACCTGTTTATTTATAAGTCTTAAATTACATTTTAAGATAACACTGTTTATTATGAATCATGATGAGGTCTGTTTATTTTATTTCATATTAACACAGAATAACAAATGGGTCCTGATGAGTATAATGAGTCTATAAGCTTCCGTGGTAGGTGTTAAAAATCTGAATCATCTGGCTTTTGAGGTTAAACATGAGGCGGAGTGACAGATATCTGCCTGCCTCTATAGTCATGTGCTAGAAGCCTCATTTCCCCTTTCTGGGCTTAAAATAGGTGTAGACTCTATTTTAAACTTGTGGTCGGTCTGGGCGGCACAGAGAGTTCCCCTTTTTCTCTGTATTGCTGACAGAATTCAAAATAAAACTTTAGGGCTTCTGTGGAGGCATGTTGGTGTGAGGGATGTCTCATCGCTGAAGAAAAATAAACTGCTGCTGACAGTCTGTTGAGAAATGCAGCCAGAAGTTAAAAGGTGAAAAATGTAACATCATGAGGATGAAGAGTTTGTCAACAACAGATGAGTTCTTCCCAGTCGCTCAACATCTGTTCACCAGAATCACATACACCAAGAAACATCAGTGAGGTAGTTTTTAGTTGTAGACAAGTAGTCATGTCATTATCAGTCTTTTCAATGCCTTCAATAATTGGATGCTGAAAACAGAAGTACATTAATGACCTTTTGAAATTGCTTTAGAAAAGTTTTCTTTTCTGCAATGGTGTATTTTCCTGTAGAAACAGGAAGTTTATATATATATACAAAAATCTTTTTTAAAAGTAGCCAATAGGCTTATATTTACATCACAGCCAATAATTGGATGCTGAAAACAGAAGTACATTAATGACCTTTTGAAATTGCTTTAGAAAAGTTTTCTTTTCTGCAATGGTGTATTTTCCTGTAGAAACAGGAAGTTTATATATATATATATACAAAAATCTTTTTTAAAAGTAGCCAATAGGCTTATATTTACATCACAGTCGTGATTTGCAATTTGCTAGTCAGTTACAGATTGTATTAAGGGGAAGGACATTCTCATTCTTGAGCACCTGATTGGACAAAAATTGCTTGTCAATATTTCGGGGTTTGACCTGTTAAAAGTTACTTTTGTATTTGCTGGAGTATATCCTATATATGACTTCAAAACTAAAAGGCATACAACTTAAAGCCAGAGTACAATTTTTTCATCTTTTTTTCTTTTCACAAAGTCTCTTTTGCTACTGTGTATGTCAAAAATGGGCAGCCTTACTGTTAGTTTGAACTCCATGCACTCAATATGTACGATCTGCTGATCTGTTTCTAATCCAGTCTCAGTCCAGTTCTCAGCTCAGTTGCAATTTGGCTCAGTTAAACCTGAGATCCCATCTTAAAATGACACACTGAATCTTCTACTTAGAGAAAAATGCAGATTTTTTTTTCTTGATGAGAAGGGTTTTTTTTTGGTAGAGCTATGGATGTGAAGCTACTGTAGCAGTAAAATATTTCATAATGCACGCTTATATGGTATTAGCACTGGGGGCAGATCCAAAAAAAATAGCCCTTTTATTTTCGAAAGCAGCTGGAAGGCTCTTGTGGTGATGATTCATCCCTTTTTTCCTCTTTTTTAAATATTTTTAGTTGGGCGGGAGCGCGTAGCCTCAGACACATAGTCTCATTGATGAGAATGTTTGTTTCGCTGTGGGTATCCTAGCCACAAACCCACTCACTCATGCTAACTCGCATAAAGTCACATGAACCCGGAACGTGTTTTATTCATTTTTCTCCTTTCCCCGGTTTTCTTGATCATCATTGATCTTTCTCTTGCTCTCTTTTGCCCTTCGCCTCCCCAGTTCCAACCATAAAAACAGAGCCGCACGACGACTACGACCTCCCCCAGGTATGTGTGCCGCTCCATCCCTCTGGGTTGGTGCTGCATCCAAAGCCCTACTACAGCCCCCCGGCGATGACACCCATGATGCCCTCAGAACTAAGGCCTTGTGTCACGGGCTCCTTCACATCCAGCCCTCAGAGACTGGTGGCAAAACCCACCTCCCTGTCCTGCTCGTCCTCCCCTAGCACCAGCCCCAAACTACAGGATCTTTCCCCGCCTCACCTCTCCTCTAAGTGCCTATCAGCGAGATCGAACCTTGGCCCCCAGTCTCCAACAGTCCCACACGTCTCCACCATCCAGCCCACACCCGGACGCTACCCGCAGTCCATCCTCTACCCAACAGGAAGCGCCGCATCCTCTCCAGGGTCCCATCCTTCCACCCCAAACTCCGCACCAGAACTCCCCTTCACTCCCAGCCACAGTCTGACCCAATCACAAGCCACCAGCGAGGCCTCTGCATTAGCAGCTCAGATAACCAAAGGGCCGGTGAGGAGCGGGTCCTCCCCCCTCCTACAGGAGGAGGGAGACGCCTCCACCATGCTGACTGTCAACATCAAGCAGGAACCACAGGAACTGGATCAAATGTACCTAGATGATGGTAAGTGACAGCACAATATTCCAGCGAAATTTACTGACCGTGTGCATCGTAGTCTGGTGATGTAATGCCCAACAGATGTTTCTAATTGCTTGATGTTTTTGCCTGAGTGCTCCCTCACAAAATTAAGATCCAACGCGAGGCTAACCGTACCACCACAACGACAGCAGCCCTGTTCCATGATGTTAAATATATCGAGAACGCAAGTTAAATTAACTGGAAAGTTAATGAATGACTTCATCAGTTTGCCTTCAACTTTTGTGTTAAATTTTAAGCATCTGTGGAAGAAATGTTCAACAGATGGAATAATTTTAATATCAGATCTGTCTATTAAATCATAAAAGCTCATATATAATGGTTTTCTAGTTGTGGCCAGATCTTTAACTAAATGGCAAAAAGTCCACATCGTAGCTTATTCTGGCCCAGTGCTATTTGAATCGCATAAAGCAACCAATTACAGTTTGTCAGTTTTCATTTGGAGTGAATTATCCGCATCAGACAAAATTCAAACAAAGCATCAAACAAATATAGAGAACAAAAACGCTACCATTCAAAAGTTTCGGGGTGGTAAGATTTTTAAATGTTTGTGAAAGAAGTATCTTATACTCACCTAGAATTCAAAATAACTTTTCTATTTTAATATATATTTAAAATATGCACTCTAAAAAATGCTGGGTTAAAAAGGGACAAACCCAGCTATTGGGTTGTTTTGACCCAGCAGTTGGTTGCTGGGTTTGTCCCTTTTTAACCCAGCATTTTTTAGAGTGTAGTTTACTTTATTTTTATCTCTCTGTATTATTTTATCTGAATTTGTATCTCTATAGCCATGACCTTATAAAGACTTTTTACATTTAAATCCTATTTTGAGTACCTTGTACCACTATTTTTGTATTAAATTGAATGTCCCTTATCCAATGTGCACCAGTAAGTTCAACACAATACCCAAGTAGCACCCTTTGCATACTTATTTAACCTGGCAAACTTTGGCAAATCCATTTAATATTTTAATCTTGTAGACACAACTTTCTTTTTCCAGGCCTACTGATTAAAAAACCCTGTGTGCCCTGACTCTGGGAAGTTGTGTAATGTCAGCCAATCAGAATAGAACTTGCCAAACTGAGAAAACACTTTCCAGTTTTGTATGCAATATGCATCAGGCGATCCCTGTCTGGTTTGTGGGTGTACTGACACTGAGATTAATGACTCTCTAGTGTATTCGCAGAGACCCAAACCTTATTGGTAATGAAAAGATCTGCTAAAACATCACATGGTGCTTCAAGCCCAACAGGAGGTCACTTTTCAGCAATGTCATTAAGTTTGTATCAAGGGGATATACAAATAGTCTGGACACCATTCAGCCCGCAGCTTTTCAACACTACAGAACATATGATGGGCCATCAGTGTTTCTACAGCCCTAAGAACACTTGAGTACGTAAAACACACAAGTATATGCAAATTTAGTGAGGGAAATTGTCTTGAATCATTCTGCTAGCGATCTAAGATCCTTTCTTGGAGTTTAAAGAAGATGTCGGATAGCGGATTACAGATGCCATAGTGGTTTCCTTAAGTTCCAGACGAGGCTTAAGTCTTCATACGTGTGAGCAGTTGAAATATAGTCCATACCGCTCAAACTAAGCGGAAACATGGACAAGTAGTTATGCATGGAGTGAGAGCGGGGTTTTTTATGGGTTTGCTTCTCAAAATTATTACCTGTCATTTCTCCCCTGGCAAAATATAACACGTTTTACCAAGCGCTAACACGGCTTCTCGTGTCATTATAAGTTCGGGTGGTATTTCTTCTAGATTGCAGCTATAATGTACTCTGTCAGGTGTGGCATTCGCTGAACTTGTCAACCACTCTCATTAATTTGATTTGAAACAGAGGAACTTTTCTAAAGGCACAAAATCATCGTCTGTCATGCATGGCTGTCAGTGTATCTAGTATTCAGGCTTTCTGATGCTTTAGCTGTCTTATTATCATTTGAAGACGTTCTTACTGCTTGTAATATGCTTGAATAAGCTGTCGGGTGTGATGAAGGTACTTCACCACCAACTGCTTAACCAATACTTCAGTCTTCATTTAATGCTCACTCTTTCCTCTGATACACTCCTTCTGTTGTTTTCCTTTGCTTCTTGAGGAGGGGTTACAAACCCTTTTACTCATGGAAACTCTTACAAAAGCTGGCTGTGCTAAATGGTGTAGCATTTTTTATGTGTTATTGAATTGAAAATGGCATCTAACATTTAGATATCTTTTTCCAAGCGGAGGGCTAATAAAAACTTATCTGGCTAATGCATTGAATCATGAACACCATATCTGCCACACTCTATAAACTCTGTCCATGCATCCTCTTCACTCTGATTCATTTATCACATGCTGAAATACCTCTTGAGTCATGCTAAGCTTATCGGGTTATGAAGGGTTTGTCTTGACTATTCCTTGGTGCCAATTCAAACAGCACCAGGCTGAAGTCAAAAACGCTTGTTAGTTTGATATGAAGCCCTAAGCAGTGTCTCATATTTCAGCTATTATTGTGTATCCAGTCACTTATCCAGTCACTTGTTGAAGCCCTTTCATTAGACTCCTCATTCGAAATGTGGCAGCAAATTGAGATGTATCCTATGGCAACTGCCAACAGTTTTCTTTTCAAGCCAACAGTCTACTAAAGCAGCATCGCAGTACATGAGTCACTAACTGCTATCCTTAGCCAAAACCCCAAACCAAAATTGTTGACCAACAGAGACTTGAAAACAATCAAAGTTTCCTAGGTCTTTTCAAAATGCTAGTGCATGTGTCAACATCTACTGAGGCCGTCTTTATTTACCATGAGCACTCTGTACTAGACGAAACCTCTTCAAATGTAAGTTGTCATCTTGGCTCAAAATAACAGAGTCCCTAGAGTCTCTCTTCTCAACACAAATATCTTGATTGCTTTGGATATGTTCACGTTTCTTTTTGTACTCTTTCTTTGTGGGATGCTCTCTTAAGCACGAGTTCACAAGAAATCTGTGTGTCCTGTTATTCACGCCAAGGAGGCACACAGTTCAAATGGATTTTGGTGATCAGGTCAGTGTAAGGTGAAACCTCAAGGGAACTGTGAACATAGTCAGAGTTATGCTGCTTGCAATGAATCTGGTTCAGTTCAAACACGTGGCGAATGCTGAAAGTGTTAGTAAATGCTTCGTCATCACAGTAAGGGTATTTGGACCAAGACACAATAGGTCATAGTTAACCAGCTCTCACATAGTTGTATTACCAGTAATATAATCACAGAACAACCTATTATCTATTTAATTCTATTCTAAGTTCTGACATCGTCCCACCGTTTGTATCACTCCGCTTGTCTGTGTTTGTTCCAGACAGAATGTCAGTCTGCATTAGTGGTAGGGATTCATTCACTCAAACAGAAAGAGTCAGTGAAGAATCACTGAATCATTTATTTAAACTGAATGATCCAAAACACTGATTCATTTACACTGACACAGCTGTCTTTATGATTGTTCACTCATTAATTCAGCTGATTCATTCAAAAATGCTGATTCATTCAGCAATAAAATATAAAAACGTTATGTTGCTTAGAGAAAATAGTTCATCTAAAGAGTAGGTTACTTGATTTTATGCTTATAGTGCATGAAATTTGAAGAATATATACCGTTCAAAGTTTTGGTGTCAGCAAGACCTTATTTTAAAGAATTAATGCTTTTAATTAATGCTTTTAGGATGGATTAAATTGATCAAAAGTAACAGTAAATACATTTATAATGTTACAAAATATTTATTATATAATATTTCTGTTTCATAAATGTAGCTTTGCCATCATAGGAATAATTTACATTTTAAAATATAATAATATAGAAAATAGTTTTTTAATTTTGTAATATTTCACAATATTACTTTTTACTGTATTTTGACTTCTTTCAAAAACATAAAAAATCTTACCAATAAATGGTGTGATTGGTGTGATTTAGTGATTATGATTGATGTGTTTGAAATTTTATTGTGCATTCAATATTTATTTGGTTTGTAGTGCTTTGGGTTTTACATTTTTTATTCTTAGATCTTTTTCCACTACAAGGTGTCTGTCCCTTCAGCTCATTTAGTAGTATTTTAGACTCGAAAAGATGCTTTCCCTAATGTCCAGCTCACCATAAATCATGCGAATAAAATTTTATTGCATGTGTGCAGTCGTGCAGGTATTTCTTCCCAACCTCCTCTGTTTTGGCAGATGGGAACCTAGTGATTCAAGAGACCTGTGTTTTAATGTCCAAACTCCCATGGCAGTTGTCAATGCTAGCCAAATTTTTAAAGAAGATGTATTGGCGTAATTTACTCCCAACTGTCAAAGGTCCCTAAATTGTTTCAGCATGGAGTGGTGTTTGTGTGGCACGTCCATGTGTGAGTTTCTCCCCATAATTCAGCCAATCTTACGGATTCATTTCCTGTTCACATATTAGTGCTACTCAATCAGAACGCTACTGGCAGTAGCGTATCATATGGGCTTATGCCCAAGTGAATATGAAATCTTAAAGGATTTTAATATTTATAAGGCTGTGAAAAATATTCCTCCAACTTTAAAGAGCAGGTCATATGGGTTTTTGAAAAATATCTTTTTGCAGTTTATAACGTAGCTATCCTTAAATGAATACAATCTGCAAAGTTGTTAATCAAAAAAGTGCATGATACATAAAGATATTATCTCTCAAAAGAGAGTCGATTCTGAATTGCCTTAACGAGTCGTCATATTTTCGAATCTTTTGCCTGTTACCGGTATACGTCAATGGGTAACACATTTGCATAATCCCCGCCTGCCCGCGAAATACGCGGTCTGACCTGCCCACAAACACTTCTGCTAGTTAGTGTGTTTACATAATGTTGAGAAGACGCTGTGTTCAAGGATACCACAGAAATACAATTCGAACCTTTTGTTGTGTGCATGTCATTTTACCAAGGACTGCTTCTCTAATCTTGGAAGGGAGAGGTTTGCTCCGAACTTGCTTGGAACGAATCATTTCGAAATCATTGGCAAATGACTCTAATATTAAATGTATATTCTGAGAAAATTACAATGTTTTCTGACCTTAGATGCATTTAAACCTGTTGTAGGGGACTCCAACACAATATTAGGACACTTTAAAATACCATATGACCTGCTTTTTAAGTGCAGTCATGGCCAAAAGTTTTGACAGATGGCGATCCATTCTTGCCTTATTAGTTTTCGGAGTTTATCACAAGTTGTGGGCTTCTGCTTGTCCACTCGCCTTTTGAGGACTGACCAGAGGTGCTCTATGGGATTGAGATCCGGGCAGTTGTCTGGCCACGGATTCAAAATTTCAATGTAATGTTCTTCGAGCCACTTCTTTATCACTCTTGCTTTGTGACATGGTGCTCCATCATGCTGGAAAATGCACGGATCATCACCAGATTGCTCATGGATCGTTGGAAGAATTCTCTCTTGCAGGACGTTTTGATACCATTCTTTATTCATGGCAGTGTTTTTGGGCAGAATTATGAGAGAGCCCACTCCCTTGGTTGAAAAGCAACCCCACACATGGATGGCCTCAGGATGCTTCACTGTTGGCACAACACAGGACTCATGGTAGCGTTCATCGTTTCTTTTCCGAACAATCGATTTTCCAGATGTCCCAAACAGTCGGAAGGGAGCTTCATCAGATTAAATAACTTTGCACCAGTCTTCTGCTGTCCAATCCTTGTACTTCCAGCAGAATTTCAGTCTGTCCTTGATGTTTTTTTTGGAGAGAAGTGGCTTCTTTGCTGCCCTTCTTGACACCAGGCCATTGTCCAAAAGTCTTGGCCTCACTGTGCGTGCAGATGCTCTCACACCAACCTGCTGCCATTCCTGAGCAAGCTCTGCACTGCTGGTGACACGATTCCATAGTTGACTCCTCAGGAGGAGACAGTCCTGGCGCGTGCTGGACACTCTGGGACGTCCTGAAGACTTCTTCACTGCAGTTGAACCGCTCTCCTTGAAGTTGATGATCCGGTAAATGGTTCTTTCAGGTGCAATAATCTTTGTAGCTATTCCCTTGCATGTGAGGCCATTTTGATGCAAAGCGATGATGGCTGCACGTGTTTCTTTGGAGGTAACCATTGCTAACAAGAACACAATGATTGGAAGCGCTTCTTCCCTCCTTTTATAGCAATCAGTCTGCTATTACAATCTATTTAGTATGATAGTGATTTCACCTGACTAGTACTCATTCACACTTTCACATGTGCTGCTGATATTATTAGTCAATTAATGTTAGCTGGTCATTTTGTATCAGGATCAAAAAACAGTGAAATTTGTTTTTGTTTTTTTGTGTGAAAAGTTCATTTTTTTGGTGAATGAACACCACAACAACTTAAGCAGCAAACTTTGCAAAACACAAAATTTATGTCACTGCCAAAACTTTTGGCCATGACTGTATATCAGTGGTTCGAGTTCTGGTATTTTGGGGTAAATTTAAGTGCAGTTTTCAATGTTTCTGACTGTTCCCAATTTTTCTTAGGCAAGTTGTTGATGGTGTAAGGTGTTTCTGAGTAATAGCTCTTTTAGTCATTGGAAAAAGATCCAGGAGAAAAAGTGAAACCAGGAGCCTGGGAAGAGGCCGTGTCAAGCCGAGGTCAGGTAGGCTGGGTGCGCCGCGCCTCATGAGGAGATGAAAGACAGATTCAAATTCATTGTTTAGAGGGAACGTCAGCATTCCGGACGACTTCTCCGTCCCTTAGGCAGTTTTGCTGTGGGAGCGTGAAGGCCATGGTTCATTTGCAGGGAATTCCTCAGCAGGCTTCCTGGTCTTGGCCGGGAGCAACACTTGAGGGGAGGAAATCCACCACCTTCAGCCCATATGTGTATGCTCGAACTCACTCTCTCTTTTTGTGTCACAGCCTTTAGATTTTTGGGATTTTAAAGCTTACGTGATTTTTTTAAAGGTTGTATAAGGACTTGTGAAACAAACTAGTGGTCAGCCAAAATGGGTTTTCCAATATATCTTTTGAATTCATCAGTGGATCTCGGAAAAAAAAGTATCACAATTCCCACAAAATATTATCAGCACAGCAGTTTTCAAAATTGATAGTAAGAAGAAATGTTTCTTGAGCAGCAAATCAGCATATCTGAATGATTTCTGAAAGATCATGTGACACTGAAGACTGGAGTAAGGATGCTGAAAATTCAGCTTTGCCATCACAGTAATAAATTATTTATCCATTTTAATGTTAAGATGCATTAAAATAGAAAACAATTATTTAAAATTGTATTATTCTTTTTTTACTGTACTTTTGATCAAATAAATGCAGTCTTGTTGAGCACAGGAGACATTTTTCACAGGAGACAACTACATTTAGTGTATTTTCTATACAAAATTGAAATATCTAGAATACAAGATGGTGATGATTCTGATATGTTATAAATAATTCAATTTAAGAATAGCAAACGTAAAGGCGTAAATTAAATTTTTTTTTAAATTAAAAACGTATTTTACACCAAATACACAAAAATTAGGCCTGAAAAAAAGGATATGTTCGCTGTTAGATTTTGTAACTGACACAAGACTTTCAGAGCTAATAATCTCAAAATGACCAAAAATATGCCAATCAATTGGCTTATCATAACTAATATAAACAATGCAAAACACAGAACCGGTTATTTATGTATAGATTGCCATTAAATTTGCGCTCAAGGAAACTACGACTCTAAAATATTTGATGTCATTAGAAAAATGCAGATTTCTTCTTAGAGGATGATATTCCTCACCACAAATGAGAAAAACACACACAGCTTGTCTAATAGTTATCAAATGCTTCCTGCAGGTGCTTACGTCCATGCTAAAGAATTCAAAGGCCAGCTAAAGCGGTCTGTGCTGTGATCGTAAGGGAAGAGGAATGTGCTGTTTTGAAACAGATAGAGCAACCGATACGGTTGCCTATCTACGTCCCTTAGAGGTTTGAGAGCCGTAAGCAAAGAAATGTGAAAGCGAATCACTCTTCTCAGAGCTAAAAGGCTCAAATGTTTTAAAATAAACCGCTGAAGGCTTGAAAACTGAAATACAGACATTTAGGGAAGGGTAATGTGCTGTGTGTTGGTCATACAATGCTCCCTCTGGGCCTGAGAGTAAGATAATACGTCTGCCGCTAATATGCTAACATGCTAACTTTAAGAGGCAGCCTCATCCGGTTTCCCCTGCTATCACACAGCAAGTGAGTGCCAGGCTGTTTGTATAGCCTAAAGCCATGCTAAGTCACTTCCCATGCTCGGGCCAAAGAACACAGCTGACAGAAGGAGCCAGGGTCCTAGTGTGTGGGAAAAAGCAGTGACAGATAGAGGGCAGGAAGACAGCAGACAGCTGGAGATGCAGGGACCTCCGTAAGAGGGCATGAGATCTTCTCCGTCTCAGGGAAGCCACTCAGAGAAATTTGATATACTTTTATTCATGTTAGTTATTTTGACTGTTTGGGGTTTAGACGCTATATATGTGGAATTATAATAGGACATTTGAAATTAAATTCCTTTTTCTCCCATTAAATAATTTCCCCATGTTCCTTGGACCTAATCAAAACTGATAACATTAACATTTTGTTAATCAGGTCTCAGGATTAGAAAAAGTACTAAACATTTTTTCTCATTAAATATTTTTCAATTGAAAATTAGTCACATTGTAGAAGTAAAAGTAGTTTCATACTGACTCATTATATTTTGAATAGGCTACTCTAGTCATATCAACCACCAGATGAGTACACATACTGTTCAAAAATTTGAGATCAGTAATAATGTTTGGTAAAGAAATGTATATTTTAGGAAGGATGCATTAAATTGTGTGACAGTAAAGACATTTATAATGTTACAAAAGATTTCTATTTCAAATAAATGCTGTCCTTTTCAACTTTTTATTTATGAAAGAAAATTTGTAATAAAAAATGTTTATTACCATTTCCAAAACAAAACTGTTTTCAACATTGATAATACTAATAAATCTTTCTTGAGCAGCAAATAAGCATATTAGAATGATTTCTGAAGGGATCATGTGACCATGAAGACTGGAATACTGGCTGCTGAAAATTCAGCTTTGCCATCACAGGAATACATTTTCCTGTGTAGGACTGTCAGTCGATTAACATTTTTAATCTAATTAATTACAGGGTGCTGCGAATAATTAATCTGCGAAAATACCCCCAAAAGATAATTTAAACCTTTTATTATTGTGTGTCTGCCCGTCTCTATCATCAGCGTGTGTCCGCTGAGTCTGTATCTGGTCAACGTGCCTCTCAGTTTCTTATCTGACAATGTGTACAGATACTCTGCCATACTGTACTCTCTGTTTAGTACTCTCTGTACTTTCTGTACTCTCTCTCTCTCTCTCTCTCTCGCTCTCTCTCTCGCTCGCGCACACATGTGCGCGCACACACTCACACTATGCGCAAAAATCCGCATTTGAACAGTCAACAGCAAATACTTGAAATAAAATTCGAGAAACATCTCAGTATTTTTTGTTCATGCAATGAAAGTCAGTGAGTAAATGATGACAGAATTTATTTATTTATGTATTTATTTTTTGGTGAACTATCCCTTTAATATTTTTTTCATAAATGAAATGATACTCTAAAGAAGAAACTAAAACTACCAACAGATGGCGGTAAATGTCTTTATGAGTCGAAACGGCTCTCTATGAATGGGCTACTGAATCATTGGTTCACATGATTCGTTCAAAACGCGGATTCATTTAGAAACTAAACATCGCTGTGTTGCTCAGAGATGCACAACAATTCTGTTGTGGCTTTTAGGTAATATTTTCACTTAAATTTGAGAAAAACTTTGCACAATATTAACTCCTTATTTACTGAACTGTTGTATAAAAATCACATTTGCACTTGTGTTCTTCCTCGTGACAAAAACAGCACTCCTGTGTGTATTGTTTTACTGTGTTTTTGATCAAATAAATGCAGCCTCGGTGAGCATAAGAGAGCTACTTTTTTTAAACATATGAATGGTAGTGTATGTTAATGAGACACCTGTATTCAGTGTGTTGCAAAACATCTGTATCTGCAACAGAGAACATTTTAGTGCAGAGTTGCAGGTAAACAATACATATAAATCGTCCACCTATAATAAATGTCTCAGTGACAACAGTTTAAACATATTGTAAAAGTGCATTTAGCAATATTTTCCTGTGGTGATACAATGTCTATTGCAGATGAATTGTTTGTTTCGGGTGTAGCCTAAAAGTAACATGATTTCCACTTGTTTTCACAGTTAACGAAATCATCAGGAACGATCTCTCCTGCATCTCCGTTCACAGCCACGCATAGCAGCCTAAGGTCCCTCTGAGAAGACCACGGCAATCATGAACTCTTCAGCATAACAAATTTCTGACAGAAGATCCGAATCAGCAACACCTGACTCTGATAACACCGATTCAACAAACAAACCTTATGCACTCAGAGTTCCACTTCATACGAGGCCATCAGAACTCACCGAACCTTGCTTGTTTTATTTCCATGAATACTGAAAACCAGCCTAAAAGCATAGAAAAAAACAAGTGCACTTCATTTCAGAATTTATCAGCACATCCTGCCGAGACGGAGTGTGTGCTGTTGTGGACCAAGTTGTCTCTTTTTTTGCTTTCCTATTTACTCTCTTGCACTCAGTGTAGCTTTTTAAATTATTACCATAAGTGCAGTTTGACGCCTTTTCTCTGTACACAACCATGTATATTTCTAAAAAGAACATTTGAGTCTGGTCACAAATCAGTAACTTTGCAGGCCAAAAACCAGACGTGCAGTTGACGCACAAAAGGCATTTTCTCCGACATGCTGTGACTGACAACAGAACTATAATATACACCAAAAACTCTACACAATTACGAAATGAAACAATTTTATTCATGCACTGTAATCCAAATCTTCCTAATCCATACTGCGAGGAACAGACCCAAATCCAAGATGATGCATACATTTAAAAAGGTTGAAAAAGGTATTTTGTAAAGGTAAATAAAAATATGCAGATTTAACTATGTAAAAGCTGATAGAACACTAAAAATATTGCTTCAGAATATATTGTTTACACCATCAAAAATCTCGGTGAGGCAGTACGTTAGTGGGGATATTTTGTATGTAATATTGTCTGCTGATTCAATAAAGTTCTTGCATAAATTGGAAGTGTGGGTCTTATTTCAGCAAATTACCTCACACTGTTAAATCTATCCCCAGCTTGTTGTTACAACTCACCCCAGTAGTGGGGTAGGTTGTAACAACAGAACTCTTTGTATTTGACATGTGATTATGCAGTACACGTCCAAGTTAGTTTTATTTGTAGTAGACAAATGTGGCTACGATATATCAACGTTTTAGAGATGGCACAAACAACCACTGAGTTACTGATGTTCAAATAAAAAGTGTTACTTTCATCCCTGGTCTCCCCTAACACTGCCGATTTTTAAGACCCTATCAACTCAATTCATTGCCTTAGCGTAATGACGAGAGACTGATATAAGTGGTTCTCAAACTTTCTAACTTCAAGGCTTCTCACTGTCAAAGTCAATATTAGAGGCTACCCTGCAAAGGCATTTTTTTTTTCTTCTGGTGAGATTACAAAATATGAGCTTGTATTTTTGTTTTTTATGTTAATATGTTCAAATAATTGTGTAGAATCATTAACTTTTTTAAAGTGAAGAAACCTAAATAAGTGCTGTTGTCTTGCTGAAAAATAATTTCTCTGCATGCAGGATTATTAGCCTTTTTTTAACAACTCTGCTATTATTTTAAAGGTAACTCAAACAGATGTTTACGATGAATTTCCCAATATGAACACTGCAGATCATTTTAGACCTGTCTGCTTATTATCCATAGTAGAAAATCCAATGCATGTCACTAACACATTTGATCAGATTTTGCTGATAAAAATAAATATAAGGTAACTTTAAATCATTTTAAAGCAAAAAAAAAAAAAAAAGGTAGTTTACTGAGGTCACCTAGTAAAACTGCTCCTGTGTGAGAATCAATCTAAATGAGTTATATTCACTGTAGATCGTTACCACCTCCTAGTGGACATTTGACAAGTCTGCCATATCTGGCAAATCGTGATTAGGATTTATTTGCAAGTAAGCAAATAAAAAAAAACATCAGCATAAAACACTTAACAAACATTGTTAACATACGTAGCAAAACATCTGCATAGTATACAAAATAATCAACATTAAAAAAGTTTTTTTTACATCAATTCAAATATTTTTATATTCATTTTAAACAAATTTCCTTTCTGACTAAAAGTCTAATAGATTTTTTTCATATGCTCCACAGGTAAGAATTCATAAAATTAATATTATAATTAATTTTAATATTATTTACAGAACATTTATCTCATAGACAAAAAGTGTTACACGGGTCACCGGAGGTGAAAAAGTCATATATATTGACCAAAGGAAACATAGTCACTGCCCCCAACATTGAGCCCAACTGCACTACAGCTCCACACCACACAAGAGCGCCGTGGCCCTCATCTCGCAAGATGACAGCAACAATCACTTTTACATAAGATAGGATGAAGATGAAAAAGAACCAAGCCAACACCTGAAAACACAGGATTACTCAGTGTGAATATACAAAAAGAAACAGTAACACAGATCAAGCAACAACAAAAAAAAGAATGCTTCTTATATTGGAAATAAACACAAACTGGTCCCAAGTACTCACAATAATGATGGCTCCAGAGGTGTCATTAACTAGCAGTGGACATGGACTCAACACAGCCATGCCCATAATGTAAAATCCAATAAGAGAGCCAATAGAAGTGAGAACTCCCATCAACAACAAGGACCTGTTTAGAATGCAACAAAGTGTTGAGAAGTAGTAAGTATGTTTATAGCAGTTCTATCTATCTATCTATCTATATATCTATCTTTTTTTAAACTCACATCAGTATTTCATGTCCACATACTTATTTGTTTGGTAAGAAACTGTGTAAAAAGTAGTTATTGTTCATTTAATTCACTATAAAATCAGTTAGTGCATTAAATTGCTATTGTTCATGATGTAGCTCACCTTTGAGTGTAAAACATGCTGATGAAACAAGCTATTGGATTGGCAATATTCGCCATAGTTGCTGACCAGTGATAGGCCTGGTCTCCATATGGTAAACATGAGTACGACTGCACTGACGGCAAACCGGTATTAGTCAGAGCGGTCACCCATGCTAGCATAATGTAGATGTATATGACTTGTATCCATGTGTGCGTCCCCGTCCCAAACGTTCTCTTAGGTTTCTGACTAGCCTTTTTAGAACGCATCATTGGTTTCTGTTCAGATTTCTTGTTTTTCCAGTGGGATATGGGATCTTCATTTCCGTTTATGTTATTGGGACGCTCTTGGGCCACAGCTGGATGGTAGTTCAAAAGTAAGAACGCCACCAAACAAACCACCATCATAGCCGCCAAGATGAAAAAATAGGCTTCAACTGAAAAGTTAGCTGGTTGGTAGTGAGGCACAAGATAGGTAGTGTCTCTTTCAGACCCGTTAAGATGTGTTTCATTGGATCTGAGGATTTGAGATGCATTGACACATTCCATCACACCTACACCTTGAACCAACGCCACTAAAGCTGGGACAAGACCACTCAGGCCTTCTCCTACATAATAAGTCATGAGATATTCTGCCTTGAGCTGTGTCATGAAGGGAAGGAACGTCACCGAAGAGGTGCAGTCCACTAATGAGATAAAGAAGATGAGGAGCAGCAGAGGAACGCTGCGCTCTACGCCTTGCACCACTACTGTCTCACTCCAGAAGAAAGCCAGTAAAAGGCTTGCCAGTATCCCGAAACCAACAATAAAATAGATAACTGCAGTCTCGTTGAGTGTTCCTGGGCGGAAGCGGTGCATTAACGTGACAAACAGAGGTCCGATGTTGGCCAGTTGGACAATAATGGAGATGTAGGAGGGAAGATACCAACCCTCAGGTACCTGTGGAACGATGAGAGGCAGCTCCACCCACAGACCACAGATGGTGACCCAGGAGCCCATGCCAAACAGGCCAGCCAAAACATGGGTGAGGATAGACGTGGCCATGCTGATTTAAATCAGACTTCGTAACCTTAATGTCTTCAGAAAAGAAAAATGATGTGTACAGTTAGTACCCAAGAGAATTTCATTCAATGTCAGACATTATTTTTGCAGTTCTATTTGGAGCCACTGTGACGTTCAAATGACACTTTGTCTTTAGACTCCAAATTTGGTGCAGTGAAGTTTATTTATTCAGCTGTAATGTCCGAGATGACTCAGCATTATGTCCTTGAGCAAGACATTTAATCCAGAAGCGCTCCAGGGGATTGACCCTTCAGTCAGTGCACACTCTTTTTGGATAAGACACATCTGCTAATATGAAGTTATTCAGTAACATCTGCAGTAAATGGAGCATTGTCTTACTGATACTTTGATGTCGTGCCAATGTATTTTAAGAACAAAGTCAGGAAGTCTGTGCTTATTTGCAGAAAGCCTGTCAAAGTACAAATCATAGTGTAGTTAGCAGGGGGTTTGTAGGGACAGTTGAGATCATGAAAATGGGCCCAACTGATGTAAAACTGTCATAGCAATAAAACTATATTCATATATTTACATTTGTTTCCCTCCCCCCAATGTATAGGAATGCATAATTTTTTACTTTTTAAAGTTTATATTTAATCACCCTTTCAGCTATTATCAGATCACCTAAACTGGTGTGAAAATAAATAAATCATGTTGTAACTAATGTGACGTCATAAATTCTGCATGCTATTCTTTTTATTATGGAAGTAGAGAAATGGTGCTTGCAATTTCATGTAAACTACACTCTTAAAAATAAAGGTGCTTCACATGCCTTAGAAGAACCTTTTTGTCTAAATGGTTCTATAAAGAACTTTTAACATCTGAAGGACCTTTCGGTTTCACAAATGGTTCTTTGTGGTGAAAGAAGGTTCTTCAGATTATAAAAAGATAAGTAAGAGATGGTTCTTTAAAGAACCTTTGACTGAATGCTTCTTTGTGGAACTAAAAATGGTTCTTGAAGAACCTATTGAAGCACCTTTATTTTTAAGAGTGTATAATGCAATTATAAAACAATTTAGTGCAATAAAAATGTTAAAACAATTTAAAATGAGGTACAGCAATGTGGAGATTATTATTATTATTATTATAAACCCACACACAAACCTCTAGAGAAAATAAGAGAAAACAAACGGAAATGTTTGCTTACTTTTCTCAAATTAATGTTGTCAAAACGTGACAAGACGTATGAAGAAGTGATGCTTCTACCAGCCAAAAATGCATCCAACACGGTAAGAAATTTAAAAAAGAAGCAAATTAAGCATTTTTCATCATTCATTCCGTGTTCTGATTAACTTTAGCATATTTGTGTAATCAGCGGATGATAACATCCAAGCAATGCTAATGCGCGACATGAATAAATAATGCAGTTTATGCATTACTTTTTATTGTTTCACTGTTTCAGCTGCTGTTGTTGTATTTGTTACTCTTAGTTATTTGTCGTCTGGTCACCACTGAAAGCTCAGCTAAACTTATGCTGTTTTTGGTTGTCACCTTCACTGGTGTTTAACTGTTAAATGATTAGCTCTGTGTCCGTCTGAAAGTTAATGGATATGATAATCTAGTTCCAGTATGCAGAACAATAAAAGGTTACTCGAATATATTAAAATCATTATCATCATGTGCGTCATAATATTGAGCCATTTACTTTTTGTTTCCCATGCATGTCATAGTAAACTGCCTTTTTATGAAGTACAGTGCAGTTATACAAAACCTAATTGCGATTATTTTTGTCATAAGCAACAAACTTACTGATCATACACACTGCCTAGCATGCAACATTTGCCAAAAGCATTTTTTTAAATGTACAAAACAAAAATGAAAAAAAGATTGATATGTGAAAACTGACAGGTACTCACATGATCTGAGGCTAATCATATGAAGACAAAGTCCTGTACAATGAGAGAAATGTCTTATATCCTCTGCATGAGTGGGTGTGCCTATTCTAGCCAACCATGGCACCTGTCTGTTGATGTTTTATAAAGGGAAAAAAATAATGTATAATTTGTAATCATTTATTATAATGCTAGTATGTAGGTCAGAAACAACTTTAATCATACATTTATTAAAAATGCAATATTAACATTCATATTTGGGGGATAAAAAAATCATCAGAGAGCAATGAGAGCTGTTTTCTTGCATACATTCTGGCAGGAAATGTAACAAAAGTTAGCCAAGCAGATCACAGCTTCTGTAAATGTTTAACTATACCATTATGTTATATAAGAATGTAGTAAAAAAGTGACTTAATATAACTGCTGACTGTAAAAAAAAAAAAAAAAAGCTTAAGTAGTTTTACATTTCTGTAGTTTATAGGTCAGTTTTTAGGTTTTTATTAATTTTTGTTTTTAATAATAATAAGCCCCACAACTTTGTTTTCATACCACACTCACATTTCTTTGTTGTCAAATGAACCATTTATTTACTACAAAAAGCTCTGAGATCATAGAACAACAGCACATAAAAAGTGCATAAGAACATGTGAACATATTCAAAACAGCATATAATAGTTCTGTGACGCCATATTATTTTAAGCCTCATGGCATTTTAATGATTTTTTCCCCTCACATGTTAATACTGTGTACAGTTAATTAACAGTTTAAATAAAGGCTTCAATTAGAGATGTCAGGAATGCAGTTAGTGCACAACACAAATCTCCAGCTCTCATAAAACTAAATCTGATTTAAACCCAGTTTTTATTCTGAATTTATGCAATTAGTGCCAAGAATAACTAGTGCTAAATGCCAAAAATGACACACACCACAATTTAAGTGCAAGATAACAGCAGCTGAAAAATCAGATTAACCTTCTTTAAAATACTGGCCTCACATCTAAAATATTCCAAATCAAAAGGGTAAAACATGGCAGATACGACAGGTTAGACATTTTCGATAGTACATTTAGACCCTGTATGTACATTAAAACTAAAAATGTACACTTAAACAAAACCAGATATTCAGCAGACAGTGTTGAGTGTCTAAATATAAAGAAATAATGGAATGTTGATGATACACATGCTTGTGGTCGTCAAAACACAATTTCATTTTGGAGTCATAGAAAGCATAGTTTTTCCAGTTAGGAACAATATAACTTACCTGATTTGTATTCATCAACAATGACCAGCAATAAACAAAATACTGTGTATAATACTACTACTGTATAGACAGTATAAGTCTACTTATTTTATAGTGTATATTGTAGTTATAGTTCGCTGACTTGTGATTTCTGGTCTAAACAATTGCTCACATGCTGATACCAAGGTTTTCAATTATGAAATCAGACTTGCTCTGATATCCA
Source organism: Sinocyclocheilus grahami (assembly GCF_001515645.1). Taxonomy (NCBI): domain Eukaryota; kingdom Metazoa; phylum Chordata; class Actinopteri; order Cypriniformes; family Cyprinidae; genus Sinocyclocheilus; species Sinocyclocheilus grahami. The sequence continues at coordinate 3,964,434 of NW_015505328.1, forward strand.
AACACAGATGTCTTGTCTTGGTGCATGAAAACACTTCTCACTTAATCTAGATCAAGGTCAAGGTGTTCACACACAAATTTAAAGTGACTCAAATGTATCAACCACATATTCTTTACATTCTCAATGTGCCATCGGGTAACACAAAGATAAGCAATGTGATCAAGTGTAGCTCTTTTTTTGCATTGCCATTAACTTGAAATGTCCTGTGAAGGCATCAGGTTTACCATCTTTTTCCATGTTAGATTAGAAGTGATACCTGTTGTATAAAGGCATAGGGTGAGTGTAAAATCAAGTGCTGTAATATTAACTGCAGTTGTCTGTGCAGTCCTGGGCTCGCTGGAAGACCTGGTACACACTGACTAAAGGGAACATCGCGAGAGCTCCAATGAGAGAGCCAGCCTGGATGAAGACTCCACACCAAAGCAAAGCTGCATGCCCTGCTTCGTGAAGCAGAGTCCCAACTACAACCTTCAGGTAAGAGAACAAGCCGGTGAAGATGATCCAGGATATGATCTGAATGAAGAAAGAATTACAGGCTTCTGTTAAAAAACGATGAGAATAAATGGGTTCTAATATTCTCCATATAGTTTAATATAATTATTTTTATACTGTATTTACAGATAATGTGTGCACTATGTGTGGTGACTGAACGGGTGCCTTATTTTTATTAATTATTTTTGAAATGTAAATCAATAATTAGAGTAAAACAGAGGTTAAGGTCTATTGAGCAGCATCTGTGGCATGGTCATTTACCCTAGAAAATATTTTAAAATATTATAATAAAGTTAATATTTCTAAGTATAATTAATTATTATATTAAATGTTTAATGCAAGTATAATTTTACAGCAGTTGCCCCATAGACTTCCACTGTACACAACTATTAAAATAAGAGGTTTTTGATATTGCTATAATGACCCCTTTTCTCAATAATTATCTTTCAAGCATCTTAATTATCTTACTCATACTTTCTCAAATCTTTAGAGATGGTACAATAATGAAACGGAGTGGGGCGAAATCGCTAAACAGTTGCACCACTTTTGCACGTGGTAGTTCAGTGGTGTAGTAAACAGCACTTTTAACATTTCGAGAGATTCGTTCTTAGTTCCTCTTCCACTCAGTAATGACATGCAGTTACTAACCACTAGAGCAACTCCAGACTGACTTCCTAAAAGTGGTGGACAGGGACTCAGCGCAGCCAAGGCCATGAGATGGGCAGCAAAAATACAGCCTCCCAGTGACACCATTCCAAGACCAATGCTGGACCTACAATGAAACCATCCATTTCAATTCTAAAAACTCAACTAAATTAATAACACTTACACCACACAATGATGTGACTAATTGTACATGAGCAGAATTTAAATTAGGGCCACTGTCCTGCAGAGTTTAGCTCCAACCTGCCTTAACACACCTGCCTGGAAGTTTACAATATGCCTAGTAAGGCAAGGCCTTGATTAGCTGGTTCAGGTGTGCGTAATTAGGGTTGGCGCTAAACTCTCCTGGACAGTGGCCTTCCAGGAACAGGACTGGACACCTGTGATGTCAATTAACAGGGCCACTAAGCATTTATGCACATAAAAGGGTCATCAAGAACTTTAACTCACTTACCTAAGTAGGAAAAACATGGCCACAAAGCAGGCCAGAGGGTTTGCAATGTTGCCCAAGACAACAGAGAGGTGAAAGGTCATGGTGCCATAAGGCAGACAGGAGAAACTCTGCACGGACGGCAGCACACCGTTGGTCAAAGCATTGGATATTCCCAGCAACAGGAGCAGGTATATATTGCGTGATGTCCAGAAGGCCACAACAGGTGCCTGTTTTTCAACTTCAACTTGTTCCTCAGAAACTGGGGAACCTCCGTTTTGTAAAGGGTGTGTCTCTTCCTCCGTTCTCACTGTTTCCTGTTCAGTCTTTGGAATTTCCTCTGCTGCAGTCGAAGTGACCACTCTGTTTGTCAGAGCGAAAAAACAGAGGGCCGAAACTGCCAGCATCACAGACAAGAACCAGAAGAAGTTTTGGGCAGGGAAGTTTTCTTTGAGATAGTGGGGCTCTGTGCCGTTGGCCGTCTCAACGCACTCTAGTTTCCCTACACCCTGACCCAAAGCGACCACACAGGGAAAGAGTGCGCAAAGACCCTGTCCGACAAAGAACGTCCGGATGTATTGTGGGGGGTAACGGAACATGAATGGTAAGAAGGTGACGTTGGAAGTGCAGCAGACAAATGACAGGATAAAAGTAAGCAGCATGAACGGGACAGATCTTGGCTCTCCAGCGACTGTGACCACCTGGGACCAAAAGAGAGCAAGAAATGCAGCTGCAACCACCGCTAGCACTTGTATGATGTGGATGACCAAGCGTTCATTCAGCCATCCTGGAGCAAAGTGGTGGGTTAAAGTCACAGCCACTGGACCCAGATTCCCAAATGCAATCAGCACTGAAAGATAGGCTGGCAAGTTCCACTCTGTAAAGAAATGACATGTTTGAAGTTCTAAAATGATCTGGATAAATACAGCATCTATTAGGTACAGCTGTGGCACATGTTGAAGTTTTATTAAAACACTATTTACCTTCAGGTAGAACACCTACAACAACTGGCAACTCAACCCATAATGAGTTCACAGAGATCCATGAGCCCATTCCAAACAGGGCCACCAGAATATGTGTAACAATGGCATGATTCCACCATGTATCTGCCATTTATATGTCTAGGAAAAGGGCACAAGTAAGTTAGAGCATCCATGTTATTTTTGTACATAATACACCTATTTCTTGTGACTGTATTTGAAAAAAATAGAATAGTCAAAGTAAATTGCTTTCCTCATGCTAAACTATGTTATCTGATATGGATTGAATTCAAACTTATAAACGTTAATGACTTCTCGCTTTCACTGAAATGCTTGTTCAACTGTCAGTGGTAAATTATCGGTGTTCACTTATATACAGCAAAGCGATATAGAATATACAGTATACACCAAATGTAAATTGAAAATATAAAAATATAAAAATCTGCTAAATATACGTGTACACACACATGCATATAAAAATTATTATTATTTTACTCCGCTTAAATGAACAGTACTCAAATGTGTGATGCTGCAGACCTTTTGAAATGTTATAAAGAAAAAGCCACATGTAACACTGGCTAAAAAGGGTGAAATGGAAAAATATATATATTGGATGGTAAATTATAATAATAAAAACAGTATGGATGAATGAATCTAAAGTCTGAAACATTTTAATTGCTTAAAGTGGGGGATTCTTTAATGAACAGAAAATTGAAATACCATAATTTAAAATATATACTTATAACATTATAAATGCTTTACTGTACTTTTTCTCTAATGAATGCATCCTTAATGAATAAAAGTTAATTTTTTTAATCAAAACATCAATTTCATAGTGATGTAGAACAATATATATATAAAAGATTATATGCATATACATAACATTATATAAATATGTATTATTATTGGTAGTACTAGTAGAATTTTTATTTAATAAAAGTCAGGACAAGTATTTTGCTACAAGTATTTTATTTTGTAATGCAACTTCTATAAAAAAAAACAAACATAAAAAAAAACAATGAACTAATTAACTGTTTTGATACTAATAATGTCTAGTATTCCAGTAAGAGGACAAGCTTGTTAGTAACAGAACAAAGATTTTTACCATATGTAAAAACAAAACAAGAAAATAATGCAAGTACCATGTATTCAACATTTTTATCACGTTAAAACACAATCAGAGAAACTCAAAGTTCTCCCTGTAACAAGGGCCAAAAACATTTGTTTTCTTTATATCAATACTACGCTTTTGTTGAGTTTGCTGACCAGTGGCTGTGCTTTGGGGGTCAAGGGATGATGTTTCAGTTGGGGTCTCTGGAATCTCAGTGTGCCCAAGCACATTCTCAGTTGGTGATATAACTATAACTCTCTCATTTGGCAGGACGTCCTTCAGTGTAGAAACCATGTCATTCAAAGAGAACCCTATGTGAGTTAGCTTTTTGTCTCTGGAACCCAAGATGCTCTTTTGGTAGTTCAGCTCGCAGCGAATGACCTCACGTATATGCGCATGGCTTGCCCCTTCCAGTTTTGTGAGCAATCTTTCAACATCTTGCTTGCTTTTACATGGGCCACCGTATTTTGAAACTGCTCCAACAATCATTTTCCTATAAATGTGATCCTGAGCTTTTTGCTTTAGTCTAGACACCTTAATTTTTTTTGCGGCATTGAGATTTGCTCCGTCAAAGATGGAGTAGCGTTTCTGAGTGGTTTTGGCAGGTGACAGTGTGACCGCTGCTGATGTAGGTTCATCTGTTGTCTCTCGGAAAGCAGGTTCTTGTTCTGCATTTTCGGAAACTGAACCCTCGGTCCGACCAAGAGTTTTATCTAGCCTGTTCTTCTCATAAGGGTACGCATGACCAAAGGGGTACTCGCCCATCAGCTGTGAAAACGTGCAGTTTGCCATTTGAACGGCTAGATCCGTTGGAAGATCTTTGCAGTGTTCGCCGCCAGGCAAGAAATCTTTAAGATTGTCCTCGAGTACAGCTGCGAGGGCTTTCATCATCCTCTGTAAGCAAGCTTTTATCAGAGTACCAAACTGGTTCTCTGCATTATCACGGCAAAATCTGAACACTCCTTCGAAAGTCCCCTCTTGCATTGGAACCTGTAAGAATACATTCACAAAAGCTTCTGGTTGCAAAAGGCAACTTGCATCTTGCGACCATTCCAGGAGCTTTTCGTACAGGCATAGGATGTATCTACTGAAAAGAGGATATTCTCCATCGCTCTTCAGAAGCTGCCAAAAGGGTCCCAAGACTTTAAGGTAGACAACAGCAACCACACAGACCAATGCCTGCAAAGCCTCGTCGTTTGCGTCAGCATTAACGCTCTCCAACAGGATATTCGAGTCGTCGTTTAGGAGCTGCAGATCAGATACAAAGAGAGCAACATCTTCATGATGGTGAATGAGTCCAGCGGCTGCTTCAAAGTAGTTAATGATACGATTTGACCTATAAACAGGCAGTTTGGAAGTGTTTTTTCTTTCAAGGCAAAAAGCAAGCCAGTGCCTGCGGTAATTTGGGTTGGTCTCCTCGCTTGGACATAACATTTCCGAAGCCATGTGAATGTAACGGGTCACTGCGCTCTCATCGAAGTTGACAAAACTCTGAAATCTGGGGTGCTTGTCGCGTCCGAGTTTCTCGCCTGTGGTGTTCACTATATCTTTTTCAAATGACATCATTTGCTGTTCAATTACATCAATGAGTTCGAAAAGGAACTGGCAGATATAACTCAGGAAATTCAGCGGTGGCACTAGTGGATGGGTGCTTCCTTTGACTTTGTCATCGAGGGTTCTTAGGTTAGCATCTTCCTTTAGCATTGCCGAGAAGTGATTTTGAAGCAGATCCAGTGAAACCACTTTAGCAGCGTCGTTCTTTCCTCCATTCATGTCTGCAATCTTTTGCCAAGACAGCACAGAAATATCAAGAAGTGTTACATTGTCGCCCGTGTCGGTTCTCGGGTCTTCTTCCACATTTTTCAGTGACCGTATTGGTGTTTGATGGCTCTGTGATCCCTGTTCCCTTTTAACACCGAATAAATGGGGCATTTGCTTGGGCTCACGATGAGTTTTCACAGTCACATCTGTCTGCGAAATACGGAAGGGCTCATCTTCCTCCTTGACAAAAGACGTAGGTTTATGCCTAGAAATGCGGCGTTTCTTCCTCAGATGTGCTTTGATCATTGCCACCCTCCTGTATTCAATATCATCAGCATCAGCTTCAGGAGCAAGATCAAATGGACTCTGAAGAAACTCATCCAGAAATCCGCGGCTCCTCTTTCGGCTCCTCTGATTGTTGCGGTACTGTATTCTGAAATTCTTGAGACTTGACCGTAGGAGCCTATAGGCTCTTTGGATCTTGCCATCACTACAAAATAAAGGCTCAAAGTTACGAATCCAGGACACCAAGACAACCGGGTCTAACTTCTCTCGCGAAATAAAATTAGTCAATTCAAGAATGAGACCGTTTGTGAGACCAGTTAATTTTGCACGATCAGAAAAGTCAGACATTTCAAGTAAATCTCTTCTCCCGATTCCGATACTATCACATATAGGTCCAACAAATTCAAAGTTGACATCTGACTCAAGAAAGTTCTGCCTGGCATCTCCAGTTAAGCTCAAAGCTGTCGTGGTGTTTCTCTCAATCAAGCTTCGGAAATCCGCTGACTGAAACATTGGGACAATCTTTTGAAGCCACTGAATTAAATCAACCCATGAAATATCTTGCTCCTCTCTCATCAGTCCAACCTGAACCAACATGCGGATTTTCCAGGGCTTTTCATCCAGCTCCAACAGTTCACCGTAATGAGCACCAAGGAAGTCGTCAACAAGCTTGGAGTAAAAATCATCCTCTGCAAGACATAGTTTTCAAATGTAAATAAGCAGATACTTTTTTTTTTTTAAGTTGTTTATTTAGATAGGAACCAACATGCGGATTTTCCAGGGCTTTTCATCCAGCTCCAACAGTTCACCGTAATGAGCACCAAGGAAGTCGTCAACAAGCTTGGAGTAAAAATCATCCTCTGCAAGACATAGTTTTCAAATGTAAATAAGCAGATACTTTTTAAAAAAAAAAGTTGTTTATTTAGATAGTAAGTCATTGAATACAAAACAAAAAGTAGTACTCACTAAGCTCAGCAGCAATGGTCTTAGCACTCGCACTAGAGGAACCAAAGTCTTGCAGGTCCTCCATAGTTGAACATCAAAGTGGCTTGGCTTGTTTTTTAAACCATCTGGTGGAGCACGCTTCCAAATAAAGGCCAGATAAATATTTTAGTAATAACGACCAAAGAATGATAGTCCACAGCTGATCTTAATCGTGCAACAAAGATTATCCTTCAGGTTCCTTTTTTTTTTTTTTTACCATGTTACAACAGGTGTACCTGCCTGAGACTGTAGTTTTCCTATTGGTATTACAGGTTTATAATCATTTTCAACTTAAAAATTAATCATCTTCTGCTTTTTCCATCGTTAGATTTACAAGACATATCCTTTGGTATTTATTACATTATTAAATTTGTTTCCTTAAAAGTACACCACGATAAGTTTATGGCAAAATATAACAATCGATTCTAAATACAATACTCTAATATACAACTGTAGCTTGGTATTAGCCAATGCTGTCATCAGAAAATGTATTACAATGACACCTTTCCTACACTTTTTAAAGGACATCCCATATTAACGAATTACCTTAATTTTACAGTCGTGATAATATTTCCAGCAATGGTATCTGTGGTTTCCTTGGTAATATATTGTAAGGGTTATGAATTATATAAGTGTTATGATTACTTGTTGTGCGTGTCACTCAAAAGCACAATAAAATGAATGAAGGATAAAAATAACACTGAAAGAATGGTGCAAAAGTTCAGTTGCATCACTGCTAGCTTTACTAACATAAATCAAGGTCACATATTCTGTCAGCTTGGCAAGTTATTTATTAGTTATCCTGGAGTAGTCAGGGAACAAAATGTTCACGCCTCATTCGTGCACGCGGCTGATTTTGCAAGAAAGGTGTTGTATTATCGACTTCTTGCTATTATAGACTAAATATCTATTTGGCTTGTTTTGGTTTTCCTGTTTGAAATCTCAAGTACTAGGGCTGGAGACTTTGTTCTCTCTAGCGCGCGAGGATGCGTCAATGCACGTATCGTGAAGTTTGAAAACATGCTGTCTGTGTTTGATTGCTATTACTGTGGGAGATTGCCATTAATAAGACGTTTAAACAATGTCATGTAGCAAACGTCTTAAATTTGAAATAAGCATTCAGAAAAAACGTACATTTATTCACGTATTTACAGCAACGGTCATGTTTAAGTGCGAAATCTCGAAATGTACTCACCGACTTATTGTTCGACTGTAGTATTCTGTGCAGCGTGTTTCTCTCTTTGGACCCTTTGCAGTGTGTAGAGAGAGTCGGGGATTCTGATTCAGTAATAATTTTCCTAAAAACGAAGGAGCGTCTACTCTATATCATGGACTTCCCTGTTGAGTCACGTGTGCATCTGAAGAGTCTTTGATTGGACATATTCCATGCATTCTTTTTCGTTAAAAAGGCTATGCTAGTCCACCTTGCTTCAGCGAATCGGTTACAAAGAGCCGGTTCAGTGATTCTTTTGCGTCATTACGTAATCGCGTCATCACATCGACCCCTGGCCAACTAGTGTATATAATATTTTTTGTATTCTAATACCCCCGGTTTCACAGACAAGGCTTAAGCCTAATGCCAGACTAAAATCTAAGTCTGAGCTGTTTCAACTGAAAGAAACTTGCATTGACTGACCTTAAAATATATCAGTGCCTTTATTTTGTCTCAAAATGCACACCAGTAATGTTTTTTCTAAGGCATGTTTATAAAAATTACTTAAATGTCCTAATTGAATTATGGCCTAATCCTGGCTTATTCTAAGCCCTGTCTGTGAAACCAGGGCTGCGTTCAGCCCCGACAAAAACGGTGTAAAACGTTTTTTAAACGGAAACGGTGGTGCGTTGAACACCCTGTTCTGATGACGCAAGAGTTGCAACTATGGCAGCTGAGAAGGCCAAGCTTTGTGATCTTTTTGAAGAATTTTCAGAGCCTGATGAAATCGATTTAAATACGTGTTTAATACTGAAAAAAAAATACGCTCGATGTTAGTCACTGCCCTTGCCCTCCAGAATAAAAGAGAACATCCCAATCAAATGAAGGGATTTGTGGAAACTGTGGTTCCTATCCTCACATTTCAGGATGAAAAGACAAACATTTCAGGTGAAGGATAATCCACTTCTTACCTCCAAGACTGTGTTATGATCTATATGACCTTATTATTTTTATTGTGAGTATTAGGCTTATAATTATTGCTGATCGCTGTTGTTGTGGTATGATATTATAATGTTTACCATTATATAATCAGAGGGGCATAGAAAAGTTTATGAAAGTGTCACTCCATAATACAATAGCAAAATATATAAATATGTATAGTATTTTTATGTTACATTAATCAGTATTTAGCACACCTTCCTAAGGAAAGGATATGGACCAGAAGACATTGCAATTACTAAATGATATTTAGACAGACTTAAAGAAGTTCCAGATCTATACTTGTGCCCTTATTATTTCAGTTATTTTGCCTTTAATGTAAATAAACATGTGCAAACAATATACTTGCTCTTGTGAATTTATTTGGATGTTAATTACATTGTGCGAGCTGTCTCTTTAATACCGCGTGGTTTATACATGTTGCTGCTGATTGGGCTGACATGTTTGACACACCCACCAAACAAGAGAAAACGCATCTCTAAACCTGTTGCACATCGTTGCACACCGTTTCCAGGAAACATGTCGTTCAAACCGGAAACCGTAGCAAAACGGTGCACACCGGTTTGAGCTTGAACTTGCCCCTGGCCATAATGTCTAACTGAATGATTGTGTACTTTGTGGTTTACACTCCGACATGATTGTAATTTTTTTAATATTTGTGCAAAAATAATCTCTCCTTAGGTTTCTTTTCTATGAACTTCCTTTAATAAAAGTGTTTGGTTAAATTCACGGTTTTGTAGCAGCAGTGAGTCCGCTCATAAAACATTAAGTCAATTTTAACGTAAATCTAGTTCTAAAATGTTTAATAAAATGGTATTAAATTGAATAGAAATGGAAAAAAGAAAGAAAGATTCTTGCACAATGTTGTTGACTCGGGAACCCATCGGACCGATTTAGTCCGAGTTGTGAATGAATCGTTCATTCAGGCGGTAATGCGCGACATTGCTGCGATCCGCCAAAAAAAGGGAAGAAGAAGAAGAAGAAGAAGAAGAAGAAGAGGAATCGTTCATTCAGAATCGTGAACAAAAGATTCAGAAATCATTTGCAAACCATCGATTAGACTCATAAGATATTTTGCTGACGAATCTGACGTCTTTAGCCTTTGTATCAGATATCAAACAAACAACGTATATTCCATTAAAAAAAACGACAACGTTTCTGTCCGCATCAGCATGCAGAAATATTTGTTATAATCGTATATTTTATGAAGAGCTGTACGGAGTGCTCTCGTGTTATTGCCTCCTTAATATTAGTCGCTTTGGATAAAAGCATCTTCTGAATGAAGAAATGTAATAATCCATTGTATGGCATATGAAAGGGAAATAATTCAATTATAAAACGATTTAATTTATGTTGGCATAAATTCTTTAACTTTGCAAAATATACTTAACAATTCTTACAAAGGATATGAAGCTCTTGGTTTTTTTTATTTTTTATTAAAGCAACAAAGTTATATAAGAAAATATAGAAAGGTTGGGTAGGTGGTATGAATTTTTTTCTCGGTCTCTTCTGAGAGCAGTGCCTCAAACTCCATCCCAGTAGGTGGCGGAATATGCACCAAAGCTGGTTTGCCAACCACCATTAAACATCAAAGAAGAAGAAGATCGCTGTGTACGAAAGCGGATATGACGACATTCGTTGACCAAAGAAAGCGCACCATGGCGCTTCGGATAACAACAACAAAGGAGTAAGAGGTACCGTCGTGCAATTGTGTTTTAGTAATGGTGCTACTAACTCTAGATTAATTTGCACGACTGTCCAGATTTTCAGCAAAGACCCGACAAACTGCTGCTGAATCTGTTTGCAGCAATACATAAAGAGGAGCTATCTAAGTCGTGCTTTTGCCAATTTTATATATTTTGTTTACAGTCTCATTAATGACCTTTTCCAGCGAGAAGATTTTTAGGGACCAACAGTAAGGCATGGAAAGCACAAAAATGGAGGTATCCAACTCGAACACAGAGCCCGAGTCACTCCAGGCTTCTTCTGCAGAAATGTCAACCACTCAATCCAGCACAGCTGGGACATCCCAGTCTGCACCTGCAAAACGAAAAAGACTTTTGAAAAGAAAAGCGGATTCCGTTGCGGATGACAAAAGCAAAAAGAAACAGAAAAAAACTGTAAAACGAACTATAAGACCAAATTACACCGTCCAGGAGGGAGAGGACATGCTTTTGATTATATCAAATATAAACAGCAGTGACAGCATATGGAAGCCCAAGCGGAAGGGATGTAAGAAAAAGAAGATAACCGCCAAAGGCAAGAGTAAAACCTCCGCTAACAAAACGAAAAAAGCACCAGTAAAAGCGAAAATTCCCAAAGTCACAGAGCAAGCTATTGATAAAAATGTTGATTTGGAGAGTGTTAATGCTGATAGCTTTGACCGCTGGGGTCAAAGTTTGCCAATAGAGGTCCTGGTGAAAATCTTTCAGTTTGCAGTTCTCCAGGATGGAGCCGTACCTTTTCTGTGCAGGTGAGGCATGTACTCTGTATTTGTGATATTCAGTGTCTGTCCAACCTGGCTACAGATACTATATTTGCTTTATGTTTATTGTACATTTGTTTGCTGTCTTTAAAGGGTTGGCAGAGTTTGCCGTCTATGGAATGGAGCTGCATCCTCTCCGATCCTGTGGCGTAGTGTGTCAGTTGGCTACTGCTGGATTGAACCCGGTAAGAGTCAATTACCTGGGACAGAACAGAAGATTAGGAACACTATAGACTGGCTAGCTGAAACCAGGTCAGTGGTTGAACCAAACAAATGTATTTTTTTAATTGGAAGAACTTGAAGACTTTCAGTCTGAGATAATGCATAGCAAAGTTTTTTTTTAATGTCTGTCTCTCGCAGATTGTCTCAGTTGAGAGAGTTCTCCCTTTGCCACTGGAAAAAACATGTTGATTATGTGATTCAGGTAATAATAATCCATCTGCTGTGAAATTTTGTGACTGCTTTCTGAATCTGTTTCTGATGATCTCTGTGCTCTGTTTTTATAGAAAGTTTCACAATCATGCACCAATCTTCATTCTCTCAAGCTGTCTTACTGCACGGGAATGACAGAAACAGCCTTCCAAAACCTTGGTGCTCAATGTCGATCATTAGAGAATATAAATTTGCAACACTCAGAGGTTTGTATGCAAACTGTTTACTTAGATTTGAAGGGACAGTTACCTAAAAATGAAAATTCAGTTTTATTCACCCATATATCATTTCAAACCTGTATGGCTTACGTTCTTCTGCGGAACAGAAAAGAAGAAAGTTAGATGGACTTACAAATTATGGACATATTATTTACTTTATGATATTTTTGTGGGTTTTGAAAAGTTTCGGTTCACGGTGCATGGAAAAGAGTGATCAATATAGTCAGTATATAGTCACATACTGTATATTAAAACCATGGGGTCACAGTCAAAAGGGTATTGGAATGACATGAGAAGTAAATGATGACTGCATTTTCTTTTTAATGTCAACTTTTACTTTAAGAATTTTAATTATTTTGTATTGTTAATTTTTTTTAATATAGTTTAATGTTGATGGTCTGGTGTCCTTCATTGAGGCATACGGCAACCAAATAAAGAAAATTTACTTCACACACAGCACCAAGAGTGACAAACTACTCAGTGCTTTGTCTGTAAGTTGATATTTTTACTATTTACTTTTAATATGTTTACTTCCTCTGCCGTTTAAAGATGATATAAACTTTGAAATATGCTATAAAATGTCTTTATTATATAAAAGTATGTGAATTTGTAAACTTTTTCTGATGATGCAAATGTCTCTGAAATTAAAGAAAGGTTGCTGTCCTGAGCTCATGCTGCTGGAGATCAATACTAAATTAGATGGAGGATACTGCCAGCTTCCCATCTGTATTCAGGCTTTGCAGATTGGATGCCCTAAACTTCAGGTATTAACCTAAAATGTGCTGTGTTCGTCATGTACACAAACCAAATCTATTATCACTCCTTATATATTTTTTTGTAAAAAAAAATGTATTAATTGACATATCGTTAAATATAATTTAGGACCAAGAAAAATAGTGTGCAGCGATTGCATAGCTGGCATTTTTCAGTTGAGTGCACAGTTACTATTTGAAATTCTAAAAAATATTTGCACACACTTCTCTTATTAATGGTGGGTCCATGTACCTATGTATAATTCTTTTTTTTTTATTTAATATTGAAATCTGAAAAATGTAAGTAATTTGTTCAAACAAAACGAAAAATGATACTGCCAGCTTCCCATCTGTATTCAGGCTTTGCAGATTGGATGCCCTAAACTTCAGGTATTAACCTAAAATGTGCTGTGTTCGTCATGTACACAAACCAAATCTATTATCACTCCTTATATATTTTTTTGTAAAAAAAAATGTATTAATTGACATATCGTTAAATATAATTTAGGACCAAGAAAAATAGTGTGCAGCGATTGCATAGCTGGCATTTTTCAGTTGAGTGCACAGTTACTATTTGAAATTCTAAAAAATATTTGCACACACTTCTCTTATTAATGGTGGGTCCATGTACCTATGTATAATTCTTTTTTTTTAATTTAATATTGAAATCTGAAAAATGTAAGTAATTTGTTCAAACAAAACGAAAAATCAAGAATTCGGCTTCATTTTTTGTTTTTACGTTCGGGGACAGAAAATGAATAAACAACTTGAATTTTCGATTTCTACCTGTGGGCGGGAGTGAAACGCCCCTCTTCGCTGATTGGTCAACCAAACATTACAAAATAATAGTCCTTAAAAACATAATAAGAGTCCTCCGCTTCTACGGATTCTTGGCATGTTTATTATTTCTACTACATTTGATCTCTTTCTCTTCATCAAACAGCCAGATTAACGATTGGCTTGACACAAATCGTACCGAGACAGAGCCTAGATAGAGCTTTCTTTTGTGTAGGTATAAATTCTGCAACCTGCCCATGAAATATTAGTTTCTCATAAATATTAATTTACTTCACACCTGCTCTCACAACTACCTACTAGCCTACATCTTTGACACACCACCTTATTTATTATAGCTAACCACCTATTAAAATCCGTGTGGCAAGCTGCGCGATGCACTGCAGCACTGGGAGAATGTATTGTAGACAAGCACAGACCACCAGGGT
>NW_015505328.1:3980093-4000843 GCF_001515645.1 Sinocyclocheilus grahami
CCCTCTGCATTGCAGGTGATCCCACCCACCCGCCACACAGCTTCTTCAGTCTGCTGCCATCAGGGAGGAGACTGCGGAGTCTCCAGGCTAGGACCAGCAGACTGAAGGACAGCTTCATCCATCAGGCTGTCAGGAAGCAGAACTCCCTCCCGACCATGCCCCCCCTCCCCTCTTTTGCCCCACGCACCACTGAACTCTGACCCTCTGACGGACTCTCCCACTCCCCCCTCCCAAATATACACACACACTGTCACTTTAATCAGTCTGAATAAGCTCTTTTGCACTACAAATCATTTTTTTGCACTACAATCATTATATCTGCACTGTTGTTTACTTTACTGGTTTGCACTCTATCTGCCATATGCCTTGTGCTTTATATATTTTTTTACATTTGACCTTATTTGTATATTTGTATAGTTGTATTTTGTATTTAATCTGTATCTATCTGTATTTATGTTCTACTGTAGTGTTATCTGTATGCACCAAGGGTCTGAGAGTAACGCAATTTCAATTCTCTGTGAGTATGTGCTGTACATGTGGAAGAATTGACAATAAAGCAGACTTGACTTGACTTGACCTGGTGGATTGCAACCATGACTTATCAGGTGCATACCTCCACCTACTGTATCAGAGTATGCAGCATGGATTATATCTCAATGAATGCACTTTACATTATCAAAATAATAATAATAATAATAATAAAAATAATAATAATAATACAAATATATATATATTATTATTATCGCACTACTATCCAAATACTATAATATACCCCTGTATCCTTCAGTTATTCCACAACAGCATCCTGTGCATTTTTAACCCCTTCTCCTGTTGTTCCCAAAACACCCTCAAGGTTCCATTTTCTTCCTGTCTGACTTATCTTTTGGTTTAATCTAATCCTCTCTTCCCTATACTTCCTACAATGTAACAATATATGTTCTGCATTTTCTGTGATTTTACATTCCATACATTCATCTGATTTACTTTTACCTAACAAAAACAATGTTTTATTTAACCCTGTGTGGTCAAACCTCAGCCTGGTTAGAACTAACTCCTCCCTTCTATTCCTGCATTCCCACTCTGTGCGTTGATCAATTTCTGTATACCATCATATTATCCATGTCCCATCTGTCCTGCCATTTCTTCATCATTTATTTTTTAATTATTGCCTTAGCTTCTCCTTTACCAAAGGGAATATTTATAATATCGCTCGCCCTGGTTGATTTCTTTGCTATTTTGAGTCTCTCTTCGCTGAGCACGAAAGCGGATATAACGACATTCGCTAACCAGAGTTGCCAAGTCTGCATATTATATGCTACTTTGGACTTCTTTTTTTGGAAAGTTGTGTGACAAAATCTCGGGTCGTGGGTTGTGGTTTTTGGGTCTTATTTAAAAAAATCTCCAATGCATTGAATGACACTCTGTCTGCTAGCAGTTAATATCCAACCAGTGCAATAATATAAATTCTGCAGCTTAATTTGCCAAATGTTCCGACCCCTCCTACCCCTCATTGGAGAAAATCACGTTCAAAAAGAAGGCGCGCGATGCTGTAATCCTATACAATCTAAGCGATGATAGAAGTATACGTAGAGGAGTGGGATGACTTTCTTTTAGCCAAATTGTTTTATTTTTACAATGTTTTTGTAATGTATTAATTTTCATCAGGGGTTGTAATAAAAAACAAGTAGTCCTATAGGCCTACTACTATGAGTAAATATGGTTCGAATAGCCTGTATTTTAGTAGGCTATATGTGGCTATGTTACAGCTCCCCTTTGAAGCTCTTGTGTTTTTCTCCTTTTCCATCTCTCCAATCCTATTCTGCTCACAAGTGATTGGAGATGTTTTGTTCCCACTTTTGTTGCAGTTTGCTGATTTTTGTAAAATAGCTTTTCAGATAAAAGAGTGGTTTCAGTTTAATATGTTGCAGGAATCCAACTTAAACACAGAGCCATGGTCACTCCAGGCTCCCTCTGCAAATGTCAGCCACTTCTTCTTCTTCTTCTTCTTCTTCCGTTTTTTGGCACGTTACATCCTGTGTGCATATCGCCTACCTACTTATTTATAATCAATTTCTTCCTTGTTTTTGCTTTTCCTGTTTTTACACACGTATATACACAAATATTCCTAATTAAATAATTATTCAATGCTCCATCCCATTCCTTCTTCCCAGGCTCCACCTGGCGCTGCGTGTTCATGTCAGCCACTTAATCCAGCACAGCTGGGACATCCCAGACTGCACCTGCAAAAGAAAAAAGACTTTTGAAAAGAAAAGCGGATTCCCTTACAGATGACCAAAGCAAAAAGAAAAAAAAAAAAACTGTGAAACGAACTATAAAACCAAATTACACCATCCAGGCGGGAGAGGACAGGCTTTTGATTATATCAAATATAAATAGTGGTGACAGCACATGGAAGCCCAAGCGGAAGGGACGTAAGAAAGAGAAGGTAAATGCAAAAGGCAAGAGTAAAACCTCTACTAACAAAACCAAAAAAGGACCAGTAAAAGCAAAAATTCCCAAAGTCACAGAGTAAATTATTGATGAAAATGTTGATTTGGAGAATTAATGCTGATAGCTTTGACTGCTGGGGTCAAAGTTTGCCAACAGAGGTCCTGGTGAAAATCTTTCAGTTTGCAGTTCTCCAGGATGGAGCCGTACCTTTTCTGTGCAGGTGAGGCATGTACTCTGTATTTGTGATATTCAGTGTCTGTCCAACCTGGCTACAGATACTATATTTGCTTTATGTTTATTGTACATTTGTTTGCTGTCTTTAAAGGGTTGGCAGAGTTTGCCATCTATGGAATGGAGCTGCATCCTCTACGAACCTGTGTCAATTGGCTACTGCTGGATTGAACCCAGTAGAGTCAATTACCTGGGACAGAATAGAAGATTAGGAACACTATAGACTGGCTAGCTGAAAAACAAAAGTATTTTTTCAACTGGAAGAACTTATGAATCTTTTTAATGTGAGATAACGCATAGCAAAGCCACATCTATGCAAAATAGCTGAGTTTTGTTGTGTCTGTTTCCTGCAGATTGTCTCAGTTGAGAGAGTTTTCCCTTTGCCACTGGAAAAAACATGTTGATTATGTAATTCAGGTAATAATAATCCATCTGCTGTGAAATTTTGTGACTGCTTTCTGAATCTGTTTCTGATGATCTCTGTGCTCTGTTTTTATAGAAAGTTTCACAATCATGCACCAATCTTCATTCTCTCAAGCTGTCTTACTGCACGGGAATGACAGAAACAGCCTTCCAAAACCTTGGTGCTCAATGTCGATCATTAGAGAATATAAATTTGCAACACTCAGAGGTTTGTATGCAAACTGTTTACTTAGATTTGAAGGGACAGTTACCTAAAAATGAAAATTCAGTTTTATTCACCCATATATCATTTCAAACCTGTATGGCTTACGTTCTTCTGCGGAACAGAAAAGAAGAAAGTTAGATGGACTTACAAATTATGGACATATTATTTACTTTATGATATTTTTGTGGGTTTTGAAAAGTTTCGGTTCACGGTGCATGGAAAAGAGTGATCAATATAGTCAGTATATAGTCACATACTGTATATTAAAACCATGGGGTCACAGTCAAAAGGGTATTGGAATGACATGAGAAGTAAATGATGACTGCATTTTCTTTTTAATGTCAACTTTTACTTTAAGAATTTTAATTATTTTGTATTGTTAATTTTTTTTAATATAGTTTAATGTTGATGGTCTGGTGTCCTTCATTGAGGCATACGGCAACCAAATAAAGAAAATTTACTTCACACACAGCACCAAGAGTGACAAACTACTCAGTGCTTTGTCTGTAAGTTGATATTTTTACTATTTACTTTTAATATGTTTACTTCCTCTGCCGTTTAAAGATGATATAAACTTTGAAATATGCTATAAAATGTCTTTATTATATAAAAGTATGTGAATTTGTAAACTTTTTCTGATGATGCAAATGTCTCTGAAATTAAAGAAAGGTTGCTGTCCTGAGCTCATGCTGCTGGAGATCAATACTAAATTAGATGGAGGATACTGCCAGCTTCCCATCTGTATTCAGGCTTTGCAGATTGGATGCCCTAAACTTCAGGTATTAACCTAAAATGTGCTGTGTTCGTCATGTACACAAACCAAATCTATTATCACTCCTTATATATTTTTTTGTAAAAAAAAATGTATTAATTGACATATCGTTAAATATAATTTAGGACCAAGAAAAATAGTGTGCAGCGATTGCATAGCTGGCATTTTTCAGTTGAGTGCACAGTTACTATTTGAAATTCTAAAAAATATTTGCACACACTTCTCTTATTAATGGTGGGTCCATGTACCTATGTATAATTCTTTTTTTTTTATTTAATATTGAAATCTGAAAAATGTAAGTAATTTGTTCAAACAAAACGAAAAATGAAGAATTCGGCTTCATTTTTTGTTTTTACGTTCGGGGACAGAAAATGAATAAACAACTTGAATTTTCGATTTCTACCTGTGGGCGGGAGTGAAACGCCCCTCTTCGCTGATTGGTCAACCAAACATTACAAAATAATAGTCCTTAAAAACATAATAAGAGTCCTCCGCTTCTACGGATTCTTGGCATGTTTATTATTTCTACTACATTTGATCTCTTTCTCTTCATCAAACAACCAGATTAACGATTGGCTTGACACAAATCGTACCGAGACAGAGCCTAGATAGAGCTTTCTTTTGTGTAGGTATAAATTCTGCAATTCGGGTGGGTGGGTGTTGAGATTTCCCAGGGATTTCCCCCCTTCTGGTCAGTGTATTCCTGTCTCTGCTGAATTATATTTTTCCCGGTGGGAATAAAAAAAAAATAAATCAGTGACAGTATGACATTAATACACAATGTTTTTACTCAAAACTCACTCTATTGTGGCCTAATGAAGACATTGAAAATAAACTGTTGCGTAAATGCTTTATGAGACAGAACGCAGAACCATCACTGTAATGTGGGAATTATGATCACGAAATATTGACTGATGGATCAGCAGAGAATCGTCTTTCTGCCAGTCACTAAGAAATTATGATTCTATTATATTTAAAGAAATATGAGGTAAACATGTGAATACATGCGCACTTTATATATTACAATATGCGCACTTTTGGAGTAAAGCACTGATCAAAAAATATGGAAGCAAACGCGATTGAATATGTACAGTGTCTCGTTAACTAAACCAGTCACAGAACTGGTGTACGCTATCATTCCTGAATGAATCAGTCTTTGAAAGACCCATTTTTATAGACAACAATTGAATGACCAATTATTATAGACAGCCACTTCATTTTATTCTTAAATGAATGAATGAAGCAATTTGAACGAATAGATTAAATAAAAGGCTCCTTTATTAACACAATGAAATAGGCTACCGCCACCTATATTGGCAATATTACTTTCATAATTTAAGTATCATTTCATTTTATTCATATTTCTGTATTAAAAATGTTGTATAAAACATTAATTTCATTTCATTATATATTTGTAATTGCTATGTAAATACACATTCAGCCATCTGATCAGCTTTAACCTGTAAATACACCTAAAAGCATCTTCAGACGCAGGCTATATCTCTGAATAGTGATGTAATTGGTAACAGCCTATTGTTATATTATTCTAATTTATTTGATGTAACAATTTAACATTAAAGATTACATACAAAAGGTAAAAAGAAAAAACAAAAGAAAATCAGTTGCCTTTTATGGGAAAGTTAATTTCTGACACAGTTGACACTGGCTTATTGGTCGAAATGTTATTTCAGGGTTTGGATATGTTCTTGATAACTAAAACGATTTCGCCTTTAAATCATGACGTCAAATTCACATTTCACTAAAGTCAATCACTGAAACAAGCACTCTGAGGAACAAATAGTCCCATGGGCTCTGCCTCAGTACGGTTTGTGTCAAGCCATTCGTTAATATGGTTGTTTGATGAAGAGAAAGAGATCAAATGTAGTAGAAATAATAAACATGTCAAGAATCCATAGCAGCTGATGACTCCTATTATGTTTTTTAAGGACTATTATTATGTTGTAATGTTTGGTTGACCAATCAGCGGAGAGGGGCGTTTCACTCCCACCCACAGGTAGAGATCGAATATTCAAGTAGTTTACTCGTTTTCTGTCCCTGAACGAAAAAAAGAAAAATTAAGCCGAATTCTTGATTTTTCGTTTTGTTTGAACAAATGAAAAACTAAAATGTGCCGTTTTTTTTCAATTTTGCTGATTTCAATATTAAATTAAAAAACGAATTATACGTAGGTACACGGACCATGGTGACATGTTTCAGAATGAGAACTTATAAAAATGGTACTACAAATATAAAGTATTACAATCCTATTTTTTCTTTTCTTCTAAATTATTTTGCAATTTAGACTTTTAGGTTGATGAATGTCACTCCAGTTCCTAAAAAGATCCGCAACACACCGAGTTCAACATCTGGTTTTCCCATGCTAGAGGAGCTGTGCATTGCCACTTCCTCTCACTCTTTCATGACTGACAGTGACCTGAACAATGTGCTCCATGGCTCCCCTCACCTGCGTGTGCTGGACCTACGTGGTGGCTCTCGCATCACAGCCACTGGCCTCTATGCTCTGCCTTGTGAGAGTAAGTCTTGATTTTTAAATAAGAAGAAAGTGAACATTGATGTACCTCACACAGTAGTGAAAATGTAATATAAACCCCACACACACATATGAACATCACATGGTTTGATGGACTTTCCCCTCATTTTATTCTTAGTTTACAATGTGGAAGAATCTGATCATACAATATGCTGCTTTTCCTGTAATTTGCTGTCTTGTCTTGTGTAGGACTGGAGTGTCTGTATTGGGGCCTGTACTTCAACAGCAATACCATGGTAGCATCCAAGAAAGGCATACACATGCTTGCCCACAAATGGAGCAGCACCCTCAGGGAGCTTGATTTGGCCAACCAACCATTTTCAGAAGAAGACATGGAGATCGCCATGGGACATCTTGCACATGGTGCTGGAGTTGATTTGTTTCGCTCCCTGAACCTCAGTGGAACTAAAATCACTTCATCTGCACTCAGGTAATGATGTAGCTGTGCACATACATTTAGTACCTGCCAAAAGATTTTTTAAGTGTTTATAAATACGCAATAATAGAAAGTGCAGGTATTTTCGTAATTTTTAGTAGATAGTTAAGATGTTCTGATACCATTTTTAATGTTTCACAGGTTACTAATAAGTCAGTCACCAGCACTGAAGTACTTGAATCTGTCTTCTTGCCGGTATCTGCCCAGAGGACTCAAACGAGTATATCACGGTCGAGAAGACATTCAGCTACTACTGGATAAATTAGACTGAACATGTATATATTGCAGGAACTCTGATATTAAATTCAGTTATTTTTAAAGTGTACAAAATGTAATTTCTCTCTCTCTCTCTCTCTCTCTCTCTCTCTCTCTCATATATATATATATATATATATATATATATATATATATATATATATATATATATATCTGGGATTTGTATATATATATATATATATATATATATATATATATATATATATATATATATCTGGGATTTGTATATAAAGATAAGGCCACTTTTTCAATTTGTCAGATTTGCAACTACAGGTTTTTTTTTCCCCCATAAATACTTGTTTATCTTTACTACCCTAATCTGCAACCATTTTTCTCATGTTCATGTGCTGGTATGCAATAAATGTTGAATGTTATGACTTTATCACAATGTAAACGAGCAATATTTAATGAAATGAAAGATTACTGGCATGAAAATGATCAAATAAACTAACGTATTGCAATTGTGTGTTTATTTGAATTGTTTTGAACACAGCAAGAGTGCATGAGTTAAAAAGATGATTTTAAATGTTAAACAAATAGCATTTGTGCTTTTACTGATGCTTCTAAATTTAAAACTGCAAAAGTATGTTATATATTGTAAGCAATGCACACTGAAAATGTATGTTAACTGATATACATTTACAGATTTGTATTTGGCATAAGTGGAAACAGAACAGTGATTGTAGTTAATGAAGTGAGAATATATTGCATGGCATTTTGCATCAAATCTTATCTACTTTTTTAAAGCGAGCAAACTTAGGCCAGTCTTGGGGTCGCTAACACATCGTTCCACAAGTTGCAAATATGTGAGGTTCTCCTGAGTGTTGGGATCAAAGAATCCTTTGGTATCATCATCTGGATCAGAGAGGATCTTGTTCATCTCCTCATCAAAGTACCCTCTTTGGTAAGCCACCTCCACAGGAACATGATGGCTGTGCACAGGATCAATGATGCCCCCAGTGGCAATCTGAGCTTCTAACAGACGAATGCCGTGGTCCTTGACAATCAGATCTTTTTTCAAGGCCTGGAACAAAGAGATTGTTTTGCCTGTGTAGGGGTCTGTGTAACCAGTGACTGCTCGTTCTGCAGAGAGCAGTTTACTTTTCCATTCCATCCCCACAACGCCTTCAGCCACAGCCTGGTCTACTGAAAGCTTTTTGTTGTTCACTGGGTCAATTATAAAGCCAGTGGCAGCCTGAGCCTCAAGCAAAACCAGAGATGTGCCTTGTGTCAGAAGACCCTTATTTTTGGCATCGAAGATTCTCATGGTCTGTTTTGTAGACTGGACATACACACCAGCAATACAGTTTGTTGCTCCAAGGTATTTTTGAATAGATTCCATTTGGTTGATATCTTCATCATCTACTTCCTCATTGATAAGCTTACCCATCATTTCTTTTGAGATGATTTTTGCCCCAAATAGCTCACTTGCTGACACTCGTTTTCTCAGACCTTTAAATGAATGCTTTTTTGTCGTTACTTCAATTATCATTACTGTCACCATTTCTGTTATCTCCTCTATTGACAGTTTCTTTTGTTTGTATTGGTCAAGAAATTCTTTCCTTTTCTCTGTAGAGACATATTCTGAGTGTAGTACATCCCAAAGTGATACACGTTTATCTGCAAACTTACCAGCATTGATGATCACTGATTTTTCTTTGAAGACCTTTATTATTTGTTTGTCACTGTAGGTTGAGTTTTCAGTATTCTTTTCAGTTACTGGGAGAAGCAGCAGGCCGGTTGAATTCCTTTCACATTTCTTCACGAGTTGTTGGTAAGTAAGAGGTTCTTTAGTTTCTGGGTCAGAAAACCCCTTTTCACTATTTATAGGATTTGCCAAAAGATCACTGGTCTCATTATTCACGCATCCTTTCATTATTGCCTTCTGAACAGGCAGCCTGTAGCTGCCAATTGGATCAATAATTCCCCCTGTGGCAAGCTGTGCATCTAAGAGGTTCAATCCATGTTTTTGAGGGATGAGACCTTTTTGCATTGCTTCGAATAAGCATATTTGCTCATCTGTGTATGGGTCTTTGAAGCCAGTGACAGCATGTTCAGCCAATAGTAAGTGCTCCAATATCTCTGGTCCAATAATTTGAGCTCTGACAGCCTCCATGACTGTGTGATGTGTGTTTTGGATCGGATCGATAACATATCCGGTTGCTGCCTGAGCCTCAAGCAACAAGAGTACTGCATCAGAAGTGAGTACGCCTTCAGTTTTTGCCATGTATAAACTTAACACTTTTCCTGATGGATGAAGCTTTACTCCAGCAATACTTCCAGTGCCTTTCAAGTACCTTTGAACAGATTCAAGTTTAACCACATTTTCAAGTATCTCCTTACCATGTTGCAGCTCTTTGTAAGTTTTGGTGTCAATGATTCCAGAGTCATGCAGCTGTTGCACCGAAACAGGTTTTCTCAGGCCCATTGTTGTTTGAGAAGTTTCTTCTTTCTGTTCTATTGTTTGAATAATTTTGGTAACTATGGTGACAACATCCTTAATGTTTATCTTGCCCAGACGATATTGTTCAAAGTACTGCTGCCTCTGTTCATCTGTGAAGTATACGGAATGTATTACTTCCCAAAGAGATTTTCCAGAGAAATGGCCAACAGGAACAACAACACTGTTTTTCTCAAATTCTTCCTTGATCTCAGCATCTGAGAGATTTTTTTGTGATTTTTCTTGTGTTTTCCCCTTTTCAGCGACTGGAAGAAGGAAAAGACCAGTTTCAGGATCCTTGATGCATCGTGCCAACATCTCCATGTAGGTCAGATTTTCTTGTGTGGTGGGATCAAAAAATCCTTTAGTGTCATCACTTTGATCAGCAAGGATCTTGTTTAAGTCAGCATCAAAATAACCCTTTTTGAAAGCAACTTCAAGTGGTAAATGCAAACCTGTTAAAGGATCAATGATGCCACCTGTAGCAATCTGGGCTTCAAGTAGACGTATGCCATGCTGCTTTACAATAAGGTCTTTCTTGATGGCTTCAAAAAGTGATATTGTCTTGCCAGTGTATGGGTCTTTGTAACCAGTCACTGCTTTCTCAGCAGCCAAGAGTTTTTCATACAACTCTGGAACAAGGACTTTCTGCTTCAAGGCCTCCTCAACAGTGAGTTTCCTGTCTTGTATTGGATCAATAATAAAACCAGTGGCAGCCTGTGCTTCAAGAAGACACAAGGCAGTGCCAGGGGTAAGATAGCCCTCTTTTTTGGCTTGGTAGATGCTCATTTTCTGATTTGACTTTTGCAATATTACACCTGCTATACAGCTTGTTCCACTAAGGAAGTTTCTCACAGTGCCCATCTCAGCGAGATCTTTGATTGTTAGCTTCCCCTCAAGCACATTTTTGTATGTTTTTTCATCTATTATTGCCGAATTCAGCAACTCCAAAATAGAGACTTTTCCCCTAAGACCATTTACACTGAGGTCAGCATTTCTTTGTACTTCCTTACTCTCAATGATCTCTAAAATAATTGTTATGATTCCTTCTATTGTGATTGTTTTGGACTTGTAGCGCTTTAACAGCTCCTGCCTTTTCTCCTCAGACAAATATTCAGAGTTGATGAGATCCCAGAGTGTCACTTTCTTGTTGCTGAATCTGCCGTATCTCACAGAGACATACGTGGTTTGGAACACTTCTTTGGCACTGCCCCCTATTGTGACTCTCTTGTCGTTTCCTTTGATTGTCAAGAGGCAAAGGTCTGTGCTTTGGTCAGTGACACATCTGGACAAAAGCTGCATATAAGTAAGGTTTTCATGAGTGTTTGGGTCAAAGAATCCTTTTGTGTCATCAGTTGGATCGCAAAGGATCTGATTCATTTCTGTATCAAAATATCCTAGTTTATAAGCAATATGAACAGGAATGCGATGACTATTTACAGGATCAATGATGCCCCCTGTGGCAATCTGGGCCTCTAGCAGACGTATGCCATGATCTTTCACAATTAAATCATTCTGCATTGCTTGGAACAATGAGATTTTCTTGCCAGTGTAAGGATCTTGGTAACCTGTCACTGCCTTCTCTGCTGAACTTAATTTCGCATGAAGATCAGCCCCTATAACGCGTGCCTTCACTGCATCATCTACAGAAAACTTTCGATTAGCAATTGGGTCAATTATGAATCCTGTTGCAGCCTGGGCTTCAAGAAGAACAAGTGATGTTCCTGGCCTCAGAATTCCTTTTTGTCGGGCTTGGTAGACTGACATTATTTGGGAGTCAGGAAGCATCACACCAGCAATGCTTGGTTTTCCTTGTAGGTATGTTTGCACAGATTCATTCTCTGTAACATCTTTTACTGTCTTTTTTCCTTCTCTGAGATCTGCTAGATCATTCTCTGTGATGATGTCAGCCTCAGCGAGCTGGTTTGCAGTTACTTTTTCTCTTATACCTTCAAAAACTACATTAGCTGTTTTCACTGAATGTTCAATGATCTCCAGAACTTTGGTGACTATAATTTCAATTGTGAGTGTTTTGTTTCTGTATTGCTCGATGAAGGCTTGCCTTTGCTGTTCAGTGAAATATTCAGACATAAGTAATTCCCAGAGCGAAACAGTCATTCCCATGTATTTTCCACATGTCACTTTTACCATGACACCCTTGAAGACTTTTTTGATGTCATAGCCAATGAATGTGTGATTCAGACTACTGGATGGATCGTGAATGGGTAATAACGTGAGTCCTGTAGAGGGGTCGATGACACAACGATCCAGCAGTTGCAGATATGTCAGATTATCGTTTGTGTTTGGGTCAAAGAAACCTTTAGTGTCATCTCCAGAATCTTCAAGGATGGCATTCATTTCCTCATTGAAGAAGCCACGCTTGTATGCTACATCCACAGGAACTCTGTGACTGTTTATTGGATCGATAATTCCACCAGTTGCAATTTGTGCCTCAAGCAATCGGATCCCATGTTCCTTTACGATCAGTTCCTTCTTCAGAGCTTGAAAAAGAGATATAATTTCACCAGTGTATGGATCGTTGTAACCAGTGACTGCACGTTCTGCTGCGAGCAATTTTGCATGGTACTCTGGCCCTACAAGTTTTTGTTTAATGGCTTCCTCTACACTGTATGTCTTGTTTTCAACAGGGTCAATCATGAATCCAGTTGCAGCCTGGGCTTCCAGCAGAATCAAAGCAGAGCCAGGCATGATCATACCTTGTCTCATTGCCTGATAGATGCTCATTCTCTTGTTTGTGGAGAGCACAGCTACTCCCCCAATGTTCTTTTTACCTTCTAGATATTCTTTCACTGTTTCCATTAACATCACGTCCTGGGTGGTGGTTTTACCCTTATGCAGATTTTCAAATGTCTGTTGGTCAATAATTTTTGATGCCAGAAGCTCAGCAGAGGTTACGCCTCTGCGGAGGCCTTTAAATGTGATGTAGATGGGGAACAGCAGCAAACCTGTTTCTGGGGCTACAGTGCATTTCTTTATCAGTGATGCATAGGTGAGGTTTTCTTGAGAGTTTGGGTCATAGAATACTTTTAGAGCATCCACTTGGTCTCTAAAAAGATCTTTGTCATAGTGACCCTTCCCATAGGCTTGTTTTTCTGTTAGGTAACATTTTTCAGTAGGGTCATATATCCCTTTGGTAGAGTTCTGTGCCTCAAGCAATCTAATGCCATATTCTTTTGGGATTACATCTTTCTGCATGGCCTGAAAGAGTGAGATTTGTTGGTTGGTGTATGGATCTGTGTAGCCTGTGATTGCTCTCTCAGCTAATTGAAGTTTTTCTTTCATTTCATGTCCCACAATGCCTTCCTTTACTGCATCATCTACAGACCATGTCCAGTTTTTGATGGGGTCGATGATTCCTCCTGTTGCAGCTTGAGCTTCTAACAGTGCCAGACATGTTCCTGGCTTCAACAAGCGCTTCTTGAAGGCTTGGTATATTGTAATGGTTTCATTTGAATGTTCAAGGAACACTCCAGCTACTGGACCCTGAGAACCGCAATTTTCCTGAGCTGGCATTTTTTGTGGATTTTCTTGCACCAGAGTCTGTGGATTACATAGGAATACTTATTAGTCACACATTTAAAAATGAGTCTAACCTAATCATTTAAGTTATCCATATATTTTGTTTACTGTAGAAAAGGCAAACAGTACACCACAGAACCCTGTTGAAACGTGTGTTTGTGCTAACAATGAAAGCACCCTTCACCCCTTTTATGACTTGTCCTCACAGGAAAAAAACTTCTTGAGCATTGCATCACTTGGAAAAGTGTGCATGTGTTTTATTTAGCATGAACCTTGTAAGCAATCGAAAACTGGAAATACAGGATTCTGATTTATTCTTGAAGAATGTCAGGATAAAGAATCAACATGACCCAGACAAGGCTTTCCACTTGTCAGTTACACAATCATGCACAAAAGTGTATGAGGTGCATTCTTATTCTCTCTCTCTCTGTGCGTTGCATGCTGGGTGTGAGTGAGCGTTGTGAGCGAGCGTGAGTGGTGACTCTCGTGTTTGAGTTTGTTTTTCTTTTTTCTCTCTTTGTCATTTAAGTTATCCATATATTTTGTTTACTGTAGAAAAGGCAAACAGTACACCACAGAACCCTGTTGAAACGTGTGTTTGTGCTAACAATGAAAGCACCCTTCACCCCTTTTATGACTTGTCCTCACAGGAAAAAAACTTCTTGAGCATTGCATCACTTGGAAAAGTGTGCATGTGTTTTATTTAGCATGAACCTTGTAAGCAATCGAAAACTGGAAATACAGGATTCTGATTTATTCTTGAAGAATGTCAGGATAAAGAATCAACATGACCCAGACAAGGCTTTCCACTTGTCAGTTACACAATCATGCACAAAAGTGTATGAGGTGCATTCTTATTCTCTCTCTCTCTGTGCGTTGCCTGCTGGGTGTGAGTGAGCGTTGTGAGCGAGCGTGAGTGGTGACTCTCGTGTTTGAGTTTGTTTTACTTTTTTCTCTCTTTGTTTTTTTTGGGGGGGTTGTGTAGTTTGGATCTTTTTTCTTTTTGGGGTTTTTGCTTTTGTAGGGGGTGGTTTGGGGTGTAGGGGAAGCATGGCGGATGCAGGTGTGCGGGTCTTGAGCTCACTCACGTGTCGTCACGGTGTAAAAGTGGCATCTGCAGTGAGTGTGGAGAGCTGTTGTTTAGCTGTGGGTGAAGTTGTGGGAAATAAGAGCGTATTGTCTGCCTCAAGGATGAATAGTGCTATCGTTATTTTTTTAAGTACAGTAGAAAAGGCTCTTAGAGTTAGAGTTAGTTCAGAGAGGAATTATACTTGATGGCGTTCTTACCCCCGTTTTACCACTTTCATTATCGTCAAAAAGAGTCACTCTCTCGAACGTACCGCCATTTATTAGTGATGATGTATTAATGCAAGCATTGTCTCGCCATGGAAAAGTGGTCTCCTCGTTTAAAAAAATTCCAATTGGTGGCATTTCTCCTCTACTGAAACACGTGGTGTCGTTCAGACACTCAGTTTACATGATTGTGAACAATGATGCTGACCTAGACCTTGCGCTGAATTTCCGAGTGGATGATTTTGAATATGTAATGTTTATAACCACCGACAGGATTAAATGCTACGGCTGCGGTAAGGTCGGCCATCTGGTCCGAGCCTGTCCCAGCAAACAAGGAACGGCTAGTGCGGAAGGCGCAGCTAACAGCGGTGAGCTACCAGCCGATGAAGCAGCCGAGGTGGAGTCAGCGGTGGCACAGGTGAGTGATCATGATGGCGCTCATAGTGCTGGGACTGCGGAGAACACAGTGCTTTCAGTGCAGGAGGAAATCCAAAGTACAAAAGAGGTTGAAGACGAGGGAGACAAAGATGAGTCAAGCGATAAAAGAGTTGTGGAAACTGATATGGGGGATGTTCAAGAGGCTGATGGTGGGCCTAATGAAACTGGTACGGAACAAACAGTGTTTAAGGTGCCATTGAAAAGGAAGAAGTCAGACAAGGTTTGTGATTTTCGGCATTTGAAGAAAATGGATCTTGAAGATGCCTCTGATCCGATCGACTCAGAGAGTGATAGTGAGTTATCTGACTCGAGTGTTATTCTGTCACAGAGCGAGTTTTCCAGCCGCAATTATGACGTAGATGACATTAAACTGTTCCTTAAGTCAACGAAAAATAAGAGAGGAGTTTTAGTTAATGAGTATTTCCCAGATGTAGGACAGTTTTTGGAAACAACTAAAAGTTTAATGGCTGAAGGGCGTTTTTCAAATAAAGAAGTGTATCGGTTAAAGAAAATAGTGAGGAAACTTAACGTGGATTTGAATGATGGCAGTGAAAAAGTTTAATTCGATGAATATGATTCAAATCAGTCTGTCTTTTTGTTTTTTTATTTTTGAGCATGACCTGAAGTGTGTATTGCATCTTTGAATGTGAATGGTGCAAGAAATAGCAAAAAAAGAACTGAATTGTTTGAAGTTATTAAGCAGAAAAAAATAGATGTTGCTTTCGTTCAAGAGACTCACAGTGATGTTAAAAATGCTGCTGACTGGATGCAGGAATGGGATGGGTTTTCTGTCCTAAGTCACACCACCACACTTAGCGGTGGTGTTGGAATTTTATTTTCGAAAAGTCTTTGTCCAGTTTCATATCAAGTTGAGGAGATTGTGAAAGGAAGACTCTTAAAAATAAGAGCAATTTTTGAAAAATATGTTCTAATTTTTATCTGTGTTTATGCTCCAACATCAGCAATGGAAAGATTGTTGTTCCTAGGTACACTAGGTTCCACGTTACAAAATTGTAATACTGAAGAATATCTATTTTTAGGTGGTGACTTTAATTGCACAGAAAGTCATATTGACAGGAATCATATTGAGCCTCACATGCCTTCCCGTGAACGTCTTAAGGTCATAAACATGAATGATCTGTGTGATATTTGGAGGCATTTTCATGATAGACAGAGACAGTATACATAGGCTCATGCTCGTGATAGTTTTCTGTCTCTTGCAAGATTAGATCGTTAGTTTTAAACATCAGTTGGGTATTTTTAAGAGCTGTGTTATTTCTCCAGTAAGTTTTTCTGACCATCATATGGTTGTGTGTTCTTTCTTTCTAAATCAAATTAAGTCTCAGAGTGCCTATTGGCATTTTAATACAAATCTATTGTGTAATAAGGATTTTAAGGAGATCTTTAAGGTATTTTGGGAAGATTTTAAAAAGAAAAAAGGTTCGTTTCAAGATTTAAATCAGTGGTGGGATTTTGGAAAGGTACAAATAAAACAGTTTTGTCAACAGTACACTTGCAATGTCACCAAAGAGTTAGATAATTCTATGAAAGCCTTGGAGACAGAGATAATTAAATTGCAGAATTTAGCTGATGCAGCGAGTAGTCAAAATTATATGATTTCGAATAGGAAAACACAGTTAGCAGACCTGCTGGGTTTGAAAACACAAGGAGCTCTGATTCGTTCTCGTTTTTTTAGTCTTGAACAGATGGATGCACCATCTAAATATTTTTTTAGTCTTGAAAAAAAAAATGGACAAAAAAGTTTTTTGCATGCTTTACGCTCTGAGACAGGAAATATTTTAACTAGTCATGCAGAAATACGTGAAAGAGCTTGTAATTTTTATGAAAATTTGTATAAAAATGAGTTGGCAGCAGGGTGGGATTCTGAGAGTCCTTTTTTTGTAGGTCTGAGTCAAGTGTCAGAGGGGGGCAATGCAGATCTTTCAGGCGCTTTA
Source organism: Sinocyclocheilus grahami (assembly GCF_001515645.1). Lineage (NCBI taxonomy): Eukaryota > Metazoa > Chordata > Actinopteri > Cypriniformes > Cyprinidae > Sinocyclocheilus > Sinocyclocheilus grahami. The sequence goes on from NW_015505328.1 coordinate 3,997,105, forward strand.
AACATGGGGGAATTGATTAGAGCCCTGAAGAGTATGGATTCTGGAAAAGTGCCAGGAATTGACGGACTTCCAGTTGAATTTTATAAATTATTTTGGACAGAAGTAGGGGAGGATCTTTTGTCTGTGCTTAATGATAGTTTGGTCTCAGGCAGTTTGCCGGTGAGTAGCAGTAGAGCTGTCATTACGCTCCTCCCTAAAAAAGGCGATCTTTTAGAAATCAAGAACTGGCGTTATGTTTCGCTTCTATGCTCTGATTATAAATTGCTTTCTAAGGCTTTAGCTAATAGGTTAAGGAAGGTAATAGATCGGGTGGTGCATTCAGATCAGACTTATTGTGTTCCGGGTAGGTCTGTTTTTGATAATATTAAACTTATGCTGGATATTTTTGATGTCTCCAAGTTGTTCGATATTAATATTGGACTTGTTTCACTGGATCAAGAAAAGGCTTTTGATAGGGTTGAACATCCTTATTTGTGGAGAACTTTAGAAGCTTTTGGAATTTGTCAGGATTTTATTGATAAAGTGAAAGTACTTTATGGTGACGTTGAAAGTGTACTGAAAATAAACGGTGGCTTATGCACTCCTTTTAAGGTCTGTAGGGGTATAAGACAAGGTTGCTCATTGTCTGGAATGTTATATTCACTTGCTATAGAACCCTTGTTGCAACAACTAAGAGAAAAAGTTTGTGGTTTGAATTGACCTGTTTGTAAAAACAATATAATTTTATCTGCTTATGCTGATGATGTGGTTGTTTTAATTGATGGACAAAATGATGTACATGTGTTAATGGAAGTTCTAGAGGATTTTAAAGTTTTATCATCAGCAAAAATTAATTGGAACAAGAGTAAGGCGCTTTTAATTGGAAATTGGTTAAAAAAGAAACCAAAATTGCCTGATAGCCTGAGCTGGGGAACAGGTGGGTTTAAGTATTTGGGAGTGTACTTAGGAGACGAAGCATTCTTTCAGAAAAATTGGGAAGGGGTTGTTGATAAGGTAAAAGGAAAATTTGAAAAATGGAAATGGCTAATACCAAAGATGTCATATAAAGGGAGAGTATTGATTGTGAATAATTTAGTAGCCTCCAGTCTTTGGCGTAAGCTGGCCTGCTTGGATCCTCCTTCACAACTTCTAGTAGAAATTCAGGGTATTATGGTCAACTTTTTCTGGGACAACTTGCATTGGGTCCAACAGGGTGTGCTGTTTTTACCTAAGGAGGAAGGTGGCCATGGTTTGGTACAATTGAAAAGTAGAATAGCAGCATTTCGTTTGCAATTCTTACAAAGATTTCTGTATGGGTCGTTAGAAAATGGATGGCGGGCTGTTACATGCTCCATCTTACACAGCGTTATAGGAGTGGGGTTGGATAAATCTTTGTTTTTAATGGATCCTCCCAAATTAAATGTGAGCAAATTGCCAGTGTTTTATGGAAACCTTTTTAAGGTTTGGAATCTTTTCGATTTACAGAGGAATGAGATGACACCTTCTATCCACTGGCTTTTGGAGGAGCCTTTAATAAATGGAGCTCGTTTTGATTTAACGAAGGACAATTCATCCTTTCATGGACTTAATGCACTATTGTTGAATTCACAAATCTTTACTTAGGGACTTTTGATTCGCATTGCCGGGGTGGACTTTAAAAATACAGAAGAAGTGGCAGATGCTAATGAGTTGGAAGTCACTGGTCAATGATGAAGAAAAAAGACTGTTATTGGACACTAATGGACTAATAAATGCTCCCATTTTACAAGACGGTTTCCCTCTTTTTACTTTGTTACCCAAATTAGAGGGTTGTAAGGGACCTTTTTTGGATGGTGAAAAATGTTTGTGTTTGGACTTTTTGACAGTAGCTGGTAAGGCTTTTTATAAGATATGTGTTAAAGTTTTCAATAAAAAGGTTTTGAATGGAAAAGTTGACACACCTTGGCGTAAAATATTGGGTATAGAAGAGAGTGTGAAACCTGAATGGAGGTAAGTGTATAAGCCACCGTTACTCAAAAGGTCAGGGGATATACAGTGGAGACTTCTTCATGGCGCCATTGCAGTTAATGCTTTTATTTCTGTTATTAATCATGAAGTTTTGTTTGATTGTCCTTTTTGTTCAAAAAGAGAAACTGTGTTTCATGCTTTCATGGAATGTGACAGATTGAAACAGTTATTCTTATTTTTGGGAAAAATTTTCACTTCCTTTAATGAATTGTTTTTCATGAAAATTTTTGTTTTTGTTTTAAAATTTTTAAATAGGTAATAGGTTTACATGTCAGCTTTTGAATTTTGTTTTAGGGTAGGCTAAATTAGCTATTTATATGAGCAGGAAAAACAAGGTTGAAAGATTGTCTGGTGAAGATGTGGTGGTTGTGTTTTTAAATTTGGTAAAATCACGAGTGTTGGTTGATTTTTGTTTTTATAAGTCTACGAAGGATTTAGAAACTTTTGAAAAGAAATGGTGTGGTAATGGAGCTTTATGCTTGGTTATTGAAGAAGAGTTGTTTTTTTACATCTTTGATGTAATTTATTTTAATGTTTTTTATTGTTGGTGTTTATGTGACATGATGTAACATTTAGAATTGTTGTAGCAAGTATACTAACAAAACGTGACTTATTGTAATAAAAGGTGTTTTAAATTAAATTAAATTATCTCTCTCTCTCGCTCTCCTAATTTCTGGTTTGAAGTGGGAGAGGTTTTCACAGTGAGGGGGATTTATATGGACTTTTCTATTGTCTTTCAATTTTTCTTTTGAGTAATATTTATTGTAGAAGCAAAGTTTAGCGTGAGTTTTATTGACTCGTTAAGCAGTAGGTTTTCACGTGGTGAGAGCAGGGATGGCATCGCATCTGGTTGTGCGAACGCCGTCTCTGTCGCTCCTTCACAGAATTAGATGAATCACTCAAGCTTGAGTAACGGTGGAGGATGTGTTGCTGGACGTTCGTAGCTTTTTAAAGGAGGAGCAACTGGTGAATCGTTTGGTAGAAATGGGCATAATGGTAAGTGGAGCTTTTGTTATTGTTCAACCTTTAGTATCGCCAACTGTAAGGGTAACAATTTCAAATGTCCCGCCATTTATTCCGGATGAAGATATAAAGCGTGAGTTATCGAGGTATGGAAAGTTTGAAAGTGGAATTAAGATGGTTCCGCTTGGTTGTAAACATGAATCCTTGAAGCATGTGTTATCATTTATCATTCTTTCCGTTGCGTGTATGAGGGGAAATCGTACATGTTGAATGCGAGCACGGGGGAAATGCGCTGTTTTGAGTGCAGCTCAGTTGGACATGTAAGATTGTTATGTCCACATAGAGAAGGGGTGAGGAATGAGGCAAGTCAAAGTAATGATGAGAATGGAAGGGTGGAAGAAACTGTAGGAGAAACAGTGGAAACTGAGGATCAAAATGTGCGTAATGAAGACGTTTCAGGTAATGTTAGTACTGAGAGTGAGATTAGGCCTACTACGGAAGCATTTAAGGTGGTAGAAAAGGTTAATGGGGAGACACAAGTAGTAGAAGAGATGGTGATGACAGAAACTGTGAAGGAGGCAGAGCAGGTGGAACGATTAGAAACTGGTGTAGAAGTGATGTTTGTTGATATGGATAAATCAAGTGCTGAAAGGATAGTGAATTTGGAGAGCAAACAAACAGGAGAAATGGCTAATACTGAAAGAGAGGAAGAAAGTGAGGATGATCAGATGTATCAGATATGTCTAATTTATCTCAGATGGGTTGTGAGCAGTTTTATTCTCTGGAAGAG